>NW_007728276.1:139988-154085 GCF_000696425.1 Galeopterus variegatus | reverse complement strand
CAACCCTCGGTGTTGCTCCCGTGCCTCGCTCAGCCAGTGAGCGGGAACCGGTCTGTATGTGGGATCCGAACCCTCGGGCAGGAGCGCCGCCGTGCTTCCCAAGCGGCGCACTATCCAGTGCGCCACCGGGCCAGCCCACACCTCTCGCTCTTTCTCGCTCCATCTCTGAGCAGACAGCGGATGGAGTGTTCCCATGTCCTCCCACTCCAGGCCTGCCTCAGCCTGGGAGCGATGTGTGGGTGCCCACTGTCGCCTGCTGGCAGGAGCGGTGCCCAGGCTGGGTACCCCCGGAGCTGTTGGCACCTCAGCCACCTGGCACTGGGATGGGGGGTGACAGGCAGCCGATGGCTTGAAGAAGTGCTGCCAGCGGCTTGAGAATCCACGTCATCCCCATTTGGAATCCCCTTGTGAGCCTCCATCCGGCACCCTCCATCTGCCCAGGCCCGTGCTGCTCCTGTGGAGAGAGCTGGCTTCCCTTTGCCAAGAGAGATGACCGTCCAGGCTGGCCCAGGCCCTGCCTGCCCACCTGCCTGGGTCTCAGGGTGACAGTAGGGACCATCTGGTGCAGGCTGCGGGCTCCAGGCTGTCTGCCTTGGCCCCCCTCCCTGGTGGTTAGTAAGCACGTTTATCAGTGGAACCATGACATGCCCTCTGACATCAGCGTGGTGACTCACAGGGGATTTATGGGAGCTGAGGATCTCGGGACTGCGCCATGCCATCCTGGACAGAGGGGGTGGCACACACACGCATGCGGGGATGCACTGGATGCAGGAGCTCCACTGCAGTTTAAAGGAGGGTTTAGAAGACGAAGCACTGTGCTCTCCCTAGGGCCCAGGATTCCTGCTTCTCGAATTTCCTGCACAGTTACATGTGTGCCATTTCTGGTCACGCCAATTTTCTCCATCTTGTTTGTTAAACACAAACAGAGCCAGCCTCCTGACAGGTTACATCAAGTGTTTTTCTTAACAAATGCGTCACCAAAACCCCATGGTGACAAAAGTGCAGGTAGCCTCATGCAGGACCTAACCAGTAAGCTGGATTTTCCCACATAATCCTCTGGGAATTATTTGTACATGGTTGAATTATCTTTTAACGCCTTGAAACTCACGAAACAAGTGCTTAAGCCAGTGAGAGCCACACATGCCCTGCTTTTGGGACCCTTCCGTGTTGTTCTGCAGCACCCTAAATTTTAAAGTTGTTTAGGGGTTTTTAGGATCCCTGATTCCTCTGCTCGTCACCTTGGCCTCTTTGCCAGTCTTGAACCTGCCGGGCATGCCTTACCCAGGCAGGACCTTTGCACTCTCGAGCGCTCTGCCTGGGTGCCTTCTTCCAGCGTAATCACGTGGCTCGTTCCCGTGTACTCTTCTGCAACCCTGTCTTGAGAGTCACCGTCCAGCGCACATGGGCCTCACTTCTTCCTAGCCTCAGGTGTCCTTGTAACACAGACTCACAGCCGACAGGCAGCGCATGTCACTGTGCCTCTTCCCACAAGGATGCTCTGCTGCGTGAGGGCAGCGGTGTTGCTCCAGACACAGCCCCGGTGGGAGTGGCTGCATTGTCCTGTGAGAGGGGACAGATCAGGCCCCTTCCACAAAGCTGGCATTCAGTGATGATTTGTGAATCAATGGTATCAGTCCCCCAAACCCCTGCAAAAATTCACCCTAGGGACGCCCTCTGTGAGCAGAAGAATCAGGACTGTGTGACTTAAGCTCAGGGATGGGGCTCTCTGAACCCCGAAACCCTCAGTGGAGGTAGATACAGTACTGGGAAATAGAGCTCAGTGTCCCTGAGGGCCACCATCAAGGACACGGGTGGCTTTGCATCTGAAGTCACAGGTCTTTATGCCACTCCACCTCATGCAGGCTGATGTGGTATCCCTAGGGGCTCCCCACCCAGGGTGACTCTGCCCCCCAGGAGACACTGTGTGTGTTTAGGGACATTTGTGATTGTCATGACTAGGGAGGGAATTGTTACTGGCAGGGAATGGATGGAAGCCGGGGACACTGCTCAGCAACTGCAGTGCCCAGGATGGCCCCACCACAGAGAGCAATCTGGCCTTGGATGTCCACAGTGCCCAGGGGAAGACCTTGCGTGTCCCCAATATTGCTCAGGAAGGCCCAGTTAATTTCTTGAGGAAGGAAGGTAAGCATTTCAACTCTAAGATTTAGAATTATGTTTAGAAATCTTCAAAAGCCTAAAATTCATGTTGTTGATATTTCCGTGTATGTAAAATATTTGAATATTTGTTATCTTAAATACTTAATATGGGAGATAATCTGGTCTGTTAGAATACCAGGTAAGCCTGCTTAAAATAGCTCATTTACAAATGAGATCAACTTTTCAAAGGCCAGAATTTTCATTTGTAACTTTAATAAATTATACTTTAATTTTTAAAAAAATCAGAGTTCTCCCCAAATGATCCCTCCCATGTGCAAAACTTGCAGGAAAGGACATCAGAGCCCACGCCTGGAGGTTGGTTGTGAGTGCTGTGTTGGTTGGTCAGTGAATTCCCAGTGGTGCAGGGCAGATTGGAAGATCATATGTATATTTTACCCTTACAAGAGTAATTGAGTTGTCCTCAAGAGGGGACCAGTCAGGCCCCTTCTAGGCTCTGAGGTCCTGGTGATCTTGTACTCGGGCTTCTGGTGCTTTGGCCAGATGGCTGCTTCCGCTCCTGGCTAATTTGCCCTCTTGATTTTCAGCGCCAGGAAGAGGCAGGGTGAGCTCACAGTGGCCCAGGGCCGTGTGAAGGACCTGGAGTCGCTGTTCCACCGGAGTGAGGCGGAGCTGGCCGCTGCCCTCAGTGACAAGCGTGGCCTAGAGAATGACGTGGCAGAGCTGCGGACCCAGCTGGCCAAGGTAGGCCCTGGGCAGCTGCTGTGCCCTCGTGCTCCCAGTGTGGGATCAGGAAGCCTCACCAGTGTGGTACAGCGCGGGCTCGTGGGGTGTACAGGTGCTGTGGGCCATGTCGGCAGGGTGTGTGCCGCACATAGACTGTCACCTGGGCTTGTTGTCCTGTGTCTCCCAGGCAGAGGACGGTCACGCAGTGGCCAAAAAGCAGCTGGAGAAGGAGACGTTGATGCGCGTAGACCTGGAGAACCGCTGCCAGAGCCTGCAGGAGGAGCTCGACTTCCGGAAGAACGTGTTTGAGGAGGTGAGTTTGGGGGCCCGGCCCTCAGCCTGACCCAGGCCTGTGGGTGTCCTGGGGCTGCTGTGACAAAGGACTGCAAACCAGGCAGCTTAAAACAACGGAGATCTACCCTCTCAAGGTTCTGGAGGGCAGAAGTCCGAAGTCAAGCAGGCTGCAGGGGAGGGTCCTTCCTGCCTCTCCCAGCTCCTGGGGCTCCAGGTGTCCCTGGGCCTGTGGCCGCGTCCCTCCAGTCTCTGCCTCTGTCTTCATGTGGCTTCTTCCTCCTCTGTATGTCCCTGTCCTGTGTGTCTCTTATAAAGACATTTGTCACTGGATTTAGGGCCCACATGGATAATCCAGAATGATCTCATCTCAAGACCCTTTATTTATTTATTGTATTCGTCCGTTTTTGTTGCTTATAACAAAATACCTGAAACTGGGTGATTTATAAAGAAAATGAAATTTATTGCTCACAGTTTCTGAGGCTGGGAAGTCCAAAGTCCATCTGGTGGTGGTGACAGTGACCCAGGGGTCTCACATTGCAAGATGGTGGAAGCAGAGAGAACAGAGAGAGAGAGACAGACTCTCCTCTTCTTTTAAAGCCCTCAGATCCACGCTCCTGACCACCATTTTTAATCCATTTACTACCACACGGTCTTACAATCCAGTCACCTCTTCAAGGCTCCACCTTTCAATGACCATAATAGGATTTCCCACCCTCTTAACAGTCACAGTGGGGGCCAAGTTTCTAATACATAAAACTCAATGTGAGCTTCATAGAGTTTTTGGGGGACATAATCCAATACATGCACACATATCCACATGTGTACATACATACATTTATTAATCTATCTGTCTGTCTATAGTGGCTGGCCGATATGGGGATCTGAGCCCTTGACCTTGGTGTTACAGGTGGCACTCTAACCAAGCTAACCAGCCATGTACAAAGATCCTATTTCCAAATAAGTTCCCATTCACAGGTTCCAGGGTTCGGGACTGCGATGGATCTTTCTGTGGGCCACTGCTGAGCCCACCACAGGGCCTCCCTGTCAGGGGGAGGGGTGAGGCCCGTCTGCTTCCTTCCCTCCCCTCCCAGCCACCTTCTCCCACCCTGCGGCCTCCTAATCTCTGGGCCTGTGGCTCCTTGGGATGGTTGGGCATGACTGGGGTCCCCAGCAGGTCAGCTGGGATTTCTGTGACCTCTTGTCCTCTGGGATGGGGGGCCATGGTGTGGGGGACCTGGCTGCATGAGATCTTTCTGACCTCATCCATCACAGAGCCCATTGTGTTGTCATGGCTCAGAACATAACCCTTGGGCCAGGCTGTGCCAATTCATGCAGTCACCAGGGAGAGCTACTCGTCGGAAGGATGCCCATGCGGCTGAGGAGCAGGGCCCAGCGCTGGCCGGGCCCCGTGAGAGCACAGGCTGCCTCGGGAGCCTGGGAGGAGGCCACCGGGGGGTTGTGAGGGGGCCTGTGGGGGAGACCATGAAGAGACCCCTGAGGGCCACCGTGGGGCGCTCTTGGAGGGAGCTGCTGCAGGGGGCAGTGCAGAGGCCCGTGTGGGGCATGGGGGGCGCGAGTAGTCGCGAGGGGTGCCAGGAAGGTGGGTGTGCTGCTCACAGGGCTCAGCTGGGCTGGGCCACCAGCCTCACCAGTGCTTTATAGAGATGATTGGGTTCCTTTAGACACATTTCTGCTGTTTTTGTAAACCAGTCACACAGAGATAAGTGACGAGATTTCTGTGCTAGAGGAAGTTTTGTAGTGTGAGAGCTGGAAGTTTCCTTCCCATGTGCTGTGTGAGCTCAGGTGTAGTCTGCTCTCTGCCCTAGCGCTTGACTCCACATGCGTCTGGGACAGCTGCCGTTGTGGTACCTGTGCCTCGTGGCCTGGGGATCTTGTCACTGTCAGTGTTACGTCCTACCGCTGTACTGAGGACAGATCTGCTGCCCCCTGTATCTCAGGCCCTGGTCACCTGGGTGGGCTCTGCCAGCAACTCATTTTCTTAAGTAACAGATTTTATGATAAATAATTCCTGTACCATAAAGTTCACCCTTTTAAAACGTACGGTTCAGTGTCTTTAGGATCTTCACTGGCTTGTGCAATCGTCACCACTATCTAGTTCCACAACATTCTTATCAGCCTAAAAAGAAGTCCCGTCCGCATCAGGAGTCACTCCTCATCCCTTCCCCAAGCCACAAATCCACTGTCTCTGCGGATTGGCCTGTTCTGGACCTTTCATGTAAATGGAGTCACATACTATGCGGCCTTTTGTGTCTGGCATCTGTCACCAAGCGTGTACCAGGTCCATCCACGTGGTAGCGTGTGTTAGAGCCTTGTTCCTTTTCATGGCTGTGTAATATTCCACTGTGTGGATGGACATTTGGACTGTTTCCATTCTTTGGCAGTCGTGAATCATGCCACTGTGAACATTTGTGTATCAGTTGGTAATTTGTGACCAAGTAACCAAGGTGACTGCCCGGAGGATTATAATTAGGACATTTTAAGCCCTCCCTTGGGCCTTATGCTTGAGACCAGGACAGGAGCTGACGGTACAGCAGGGCTGGGGGTGGCTCCCTCCCGGGGTCTCCAGAGCCTGCCTGGTCAGCGAGGTCACCGTGACTCTGCCCCTAGGAGGTGCGGGAGACACGGCGGCGGCATGAGCGCCGCCTGGTGGAGGTGGACAGCAGCCGGCAGCAGGAGTATGACTTCAAGATGGCCCAGGCGCTGGAGGAGCTGCGCAGCCAGCACGACGAGCAAGTGCGGCTCTACCGGCTGGAGCTGGAGCAGACGTACCAGGCCAAGCTGGACAGCGCCCGGCTGAGCTCCGACCAGAACGACAAGGCCGCCAGCGCCGCGCGGGAGGAGCTGAAGGAGGCCCGCATGCGCCTCGAGGCCCTCAGCTACCAGCTCTCTGGCCTCCAGAAGCAGGTGACACACGAGGGCCCCGCCCCAGCCTGCCCTCAGCTGTGTGGGCTGGGACTCCTGCCTCCAGGTGGCAGCTGCAGCGGCGTCTGCTCCAGCCTGCCCAGCACCCCACTCTCCCGGCCCCTGCTGTCTGGGCCTGTGTGGGCTTCTCACGACCCCAGGGACTGCCCTGACCTGGCCACCTGCCTCCCCAGGCAAGTGCTGCCGAGGACCGGATCCGGGAACTGGAGGACACGATGGCGGGAGAGCGGGACAAGTTCCGGAAGCTGCTGGACGCCAAGGAGCAGGAGATGGTGGAGATGCGGGATGTAATGCAGCAGCAGTTGGCCGAGTACCAGGAGCTGCTGGACGTCAAGCTGGCCCTGGACATGGAGATCAGCGCCTACCGCAAGCTCCTGGAGGGCGAGGAGGAGAGGTGGGCACGGGGCAGGGGACAACGGGGGCAGGACGGGGTGCAGTGGCTGGGGCTCCAAGTGATCCTGCCGGCCCTGGGCCCCCTCCCCCCAGGCTGAAGTTGTCCCCCAGCCCGTCCTCACGCATCACCATCTCGCGGGCCACCTCGAGCAGCAGTGGTAGCAGCGTGTCAATAGCCACACGCTCGGGCCGCAGCAAGCGCAAGAGGCTGGAGGCCGAGGAGCCGGCGGGCAGCGGCTCGAGCGGGTTGGGCACGGGCAGCAGCGGCAGCAGCAGCAGCAGCTTCCACCTGGCACAGCAGGCCTCGGCCTCGGGCAGCGTCAGCATCGAGGAGATCGACCTGGATGGCAAGTTTGTGCGGCTGAAGAACAACTCAGACAAGGTGTGTGGCCACCATGCCCCCGGGCTGGGGAAGGCCCCATGGTCCTGGTAGGGCTGTGTGTCAGGCGGGGTCCTCCTTTTCCAGGATCAGTCTCTGGGAAACTGGAGGATCAAGAGGCAGATTGTGGAGGGGGACGAGATTGCCTACAAGTTCACGCCCAAGTACGTCCTGCGGGCTGGCCAGACGGTCACGGTAGGTGGCGGGTTGGGGAAAGGTGGGTGGGCGGGGCTGGAGACACAGGATGTGGCTGGGGGAGGTGGCACCCGGCTCTGACAACAGCTGCCTGCAGCCCTGGAGTACCTGTGTGACGGTGTCGCCCCATGGGGGCTCCCTGGACTCCTCAGGGATGTACCAGGGGTCTGTGTGACAGTCACAGGCACCGACCCAGGAGACCAACAGGCTTCACATCCCAGCTCGGCCCCTGTTTGCCAAGAGTCTTTGGCCACTGTGAACATGTCTTTTCCTCTGTATCCTGGGGACTCGATCCCTGAGCAAGCCTGAGTGGGGCTGGGAGGTTGAATGCTGCAGGGTAGGGGCCAGTTGCTAACTCCGTTCCCTGGACAAGAAGTGACATTGATGGGAGGCTGTTCTTGGGTCCCCAGGTATGGGCAGCTGGTGCAGGGGTGGCTCACAGCCCCCCCTCAACGCTCGTGTGGAAGAGCCAGAACAGCTGGGGCATGGGGGAGAGCTACCGCACCATCCTGGTCAATGCTGATGGAGAGGTGGGTGCCCGGGCTTGGGGGGTGGCAGCAAGGGGGCTGTGCATTCCCGTCACCCACCGCCTGGCCCGCCCAGCTTCTCCCTCCTCCAGCCCACCCTGCACCGCCAGCTGGGTGCTGGAGTCCTGGGGTGGAGCCTGGGGGCCCGTGGGAGGCTGCAGCCTGGCCATGCTCCTGATGCAAGCGTCTGGAGGGGTCAGGACTGCCCACACCCCAGGGTGTTGCGCATTGGTGGCACTTGTCTCACACAGGAAGTGGCCATGAGGGCCGTGAAGCAGTCCTCGGTGGTACGGGAGAACGGGGAGGAAGAGGAGGAGGAAGCTGAGTTTGGCGAGGAGGACCTTTTCCACCAGCAGGTAGAAAGTCCTGCGCCCACACGTGCACACGCACGGACATGCACACGCACACATGCTGTACTCGCCAGGTCCCCACGAGACGCCCTCCCGGCTCCCGTGGCTGCGGGGCCCTTGGCTCTGCTGATGCCCACAGGTCATGGCCACACAGACTGCCACTTGAGAACTGTCCTTGCCTCCAGGATCTTGCGTGTCGTGTGGGTTCTGTGACATCACAGACCTCAGTGTAGCTCAGTTCCCCCCAGAGGTAGGCTGTTGAAAAGCCGATCCCATCTCAGAGTGGTGCCACACAGTCCCCAGAACGCTCTGTGACCACACTTCCTCCAGTCTGAGATACCAGCCACTTAAACAGTCTTTCGTTTAGAGTCTGGGAATCACAGCCGTATGAACTGCACATGTTGTAAGATCCCTCTGATCTCTGCAACTTAAAAACATGACAACGTGTACCTCACAACAGGGATAACGTAAATATGGAAGGTTCTGGAAATAGGGACTGTTGTGGCTGCTGACCTTATCGGGAGCTGAGTTTCCTGTGGTGGCTTAGCCACTGGCCCAGTCCTGCCCCTTCCTTTCTGGGGTGGCAGGGGCAGCCAGTGTCCCCCAGGCTCCCCTAACCACTGCCGTCCTTCCTTCCTTCCAGGGGGACCCGAGGACCACCTCGAGAGGCTGCCGCCTGATGTGAACTCAACACTCTTCATTCTCACATCTTTCCTTACCCAGAGCCACTGGAAACTATTTTTATATCATTGGCTTTCTTTAGTCCTTGATACATTTCTAGAGAATTTTTAAGCAAACTGCCAGAACGTGGGGGCGGGTCTCTGTCGATCTTTCCTGTCGGTGGCTTTCCTCGGACCCTCCTTTGTCACTACTACACCACTGTCCGGGAGACTTTGGTTTTCCCTCCTATTTCACTATTTGGTTGAATTTGAGGCACAGAGCCAGGAACCTGAACCCTGGAGGCTGAAAGGGACTGGGGCTTGGAGCAGGAGGACGCTTCACCGCCTGTGTCCCTCCATCGCAGACCAGGGCCTGGAGGGACAGAGTGCGAAACTGCGTAGGAATTCAGTAGTTGTGGGGTGTGCTTTTAAAGCTTTTTAAAACCAAATTGAGAATTCAGGTTCCGGCCTGGTCCCCGGGGCAGGACTTACTCTGTGGCCTGGGCTTGGAGAGTGTGCCGTGATTCCCGTTCTGATGGCATGGGCGGCAGGCTGGGCGTCTCACCCTCCACTTCCTGGGCCTCGATTCTGAAGCTTTCCACAGTTCTGTTCCTAACCGTGCAGGCCCAACAGGACAGGAGAGGAAACCTGGGAAACTGGGACAAGCCCGTTCTATCTTGTCACCAAGGTGAATGGGAAGGGAACAAATGGAGGGGACACTTGATAACCATGAGTTTCAGAAGTTTTCTGTGTGTAACACAGCCAGTTCCTGACCCTGCAGTGGGAGAGATTTCGGGGTGGGCCACTAGCCTCGTCCCCATTTCCGGCTCTCAGTTCCTGGGGCTGAGTGTAGCGTAACCTCCCTGTTGCTGTCTCCTATATATATACAAGCATATATCGATATTGTAGCTTTTATGTAACTTTCTCGCTGAAATCATGTTTCTCAGACTGACATGCCAATGCCAATGACCCCTTATCTCGATGGCTCCGAATCCCAGTCGAGCTTCTGCTGGCCCGGCACCCCTTTCTGCAATAGCTCACCGTTTACACCCCTCCCACATAGATACACAGAAGTTATTTTTTTAATGGATATTTATTTTTTTACATTGGTCAGTACACAGATTGCCGGGACCCCCATTCAGCGGCTCGCACCAGGGCCGCAAGGACGAGCTGACCATTCTCTGAGAGGGTGGCATGGGGGCGAGGACCTGTCTCAAAGAGCTCTGAGCCTCCCAAACAGCAAACTTCCTTCAAAAAGCGCAGGTCCAGTCTTAAGATGCCACTTCTGAGCCACAGATGCGTGCCCTGCTGCTCCCTGCCCACAGGGCAGCTCCCACCCTCACGCTGCAGCGTGGCTTCCCTTGGGAATTATTTATGGCTGGGAGGGAATGAGAGGCCTGAGTCCCAGGCCAGGAAAGTGCCTGTGGCTGACAAAACGAAAACACTGCTTTGGCACCTAGGACCAACCAGCTGCCCCTTGCTTTTGGAAGTCTCCTTCCTGGTGACAGTTCCCTGCATCGTGTGTCACTCTTTCCTGTGTAAAGTGGATCTTACCAAAGCAGTTCCTCATGGAAGGCACAGACAGGCTACACTGCCATTCCCAGGTCTGGCTGGCCTGCCCTGGCGACTGCCCTGACATGTTTCCCTTGGCCAGACCTCTGAAGCCTCCTGCTCTCCCCTTCCCCATCTTCATAGCAGCAACCACAGGGTACTGGACCAGCAGCCTTGGTGCCAGTGAGGGCTCCAGAGGGTAGGTCCTGGTGGTCCCCAGACATGTCACTGGGCTCAGCCACATCCTATGTATTTTGGAAATCTGGAGGATCAAAGTTATTTGGGTCTATGGTTTACTCAAACTGCTTTCTAGGCCAGTCTCAGGGAATGGGAGAAGGCCCCCCCCGCCGGCAGGTTCAGGTGTCCTGAAGTATGTCCCCAGGCCCACAGGTCCCAGGTGCTTAGATAGGGGTTGCTCCTGGCAGAGGCTACTCACCTCCAAGCTGGTTCTAGTCTTTGCCCCAACCCAGTGTGGACTGGGTGGCCAGCTGGTGATTGGAGGTTGATGATAGTCATTGGTAATCAAATATTTGTGAACACAGTGGAATCCAATTTTTTAAAAAGTTGGCTGTGGCCTGGGAAACAATCTGCACTGGTCTGAAATAAGCTCAGCTGATGCCTCTTAGAACAAAGTGGAAATGATTCCTTTGTGCACACCCATGTCGTGTGACTCCAAGCGCAGTGTCCTTCCTAGAGGAGAGACATTCTCTGCCTGCCCCCGGTGACGGAGGCCCGTGCTGCTGGACCACTGGGTCAGGGCTGCAGGGGGCTCCCTGGGTTGACACTAAACCCCTTCCCACTGACCCCAGGAGCCAGCAGGAGGGGAGTCTGGGGCTAACCCAGAACCTGATCATGCACCAGTTTTCATGACAGTGATGGCTTTTAACTTGGGTTTGTTTTTAATCTACACTTAGCAGTTGTATTTATATTAAAAATCTGAGTCAGAACTGACATTCCTCGTGGACATGCCACTTTAGCTGTCCTCATGTCCCTACGTCAGGCGGAGTGCACAGCACAACTTGCAGATGGGACTGGGCTTCTACCACCCGGGCTGGTTTTTAGATGCATGCCAAACGTGTGGTTTTGTCTGTCCCCCAATAATTTGTAATATACATTTTATGACTGGAAACTTTTGTACAACACTCCAATAAACATTCTGGTTTTAAGTTCTGCCTCTGCGTTTATTACAGCGCCGTTTAGCGCAGACTGGGACTCTGTGCCCAATGAAGTGGGTGTTTAAGACCCGCCGCACCCCACCCACAGCGTTCCTGGCGGTGTATACAGGCCTCAGCCCCGAACGTCCCCGGGGGTGCATTTTATTTTTCTATTCCAGCCTCTGACGCGACTGTGCGACTTGGTCCTTCGTCACGTGACGGAGGCCTGTTGCTCCCGGCTGGCTCCGCCCGACTGCAGCGCGCGGTGTAGACGCGCCCGGTATCTCCTGCGCACGAGCACGGCTCACCCCAACCCTCTGCGACAAGTCGTGGGCAGAGCCTGAATGCGCAGTGACCGACCGACTCCGGAAACCGGTTCCCAACGGGGACGAGCGGCCCTCGCCTGCGCATGCGTGGAGGGCCCTCGCGCGGCCTCATGGGAGTTGTAGTCTGGCGCTCGGCCAGCCGGACTCCATTTCCCGTCGTGCCCTACGAGGCCTGGCTTCCGGCGCGGCTACGGGCGGTCTGCGTGCGGCTGACTTTGCGGAGCCATGGAGAGCGGCTTCGGCACAGATTTCGGGGCCTCCGGAGGCGGGAAGCTGGACCCAGGGCTCATCATGGAGCAGGTGAAGGTGCAGATTGCCGTGGCCAACGCGCAGGAGCTGCTGCAGGTACAGGGTGCGCCCGGGGAGGGGGCGAGGGCGCAGGGGTACCCCCGGGGGCCCGGCGTGGCGGCTGAGGCCTCGCGTGTCTCCACAGAGGATGACGGACAAGTGCTTCCGGAAGTGCATCGGGAAGCCAGGGGGCTCCCTGGACAATTCGGAGCAGGTGAGACCCGCGGGGGTCCGGGGCGGGGGTCGCGGGGCCTCGACCCGGGCGGGGCGGCTTCTGCTCGTGCGCGGGCTAACGGGGCGGAGGGGCGGCCGCGCGTGCGCATTGCGCAGCCCGGGCGGCCTCGTGTCGGGAGTCCCGGGGGCCCGGGCGGTGCTGGGGGTGCGGAGGCCCGAGCTGAGCCGCGCCCCCTGCCCACCCCCAGAAGTGCATCGCCATGTGCATGGACCGCTACATGGACGCCTGGAACACCGTGTCCCGCGCCTACAACTCGCGTCTGCAGCGGGAACGAGCCAACATGTGACCGAGAGGCGCGGCGCTGGCCACCCACGGTCACCCCCTCCCCGTTTCCATGCCCATAGACGTGCTTAGCGAGGCGGGGCCGGCACATGGCACAGTGCTGGGACAGGGGACTGTGCCCCCGACCATGAGTGTGGCTGGGGTCTGGGGGGACCCCGTGCAGCCCAGGGGCACCTGTTTCAGGCCTGGGAGTCGGTGGTCCCTCCCGTGGTGTGCGCCTCTCCCCGGGCAGATGAGCCTTATGGGGACGAAGCTTGTCGGGATGGGGGTGGGTAGACCTCCCTTGAGCTGTGACCTCGTGCGGGTGGACAAATAAACTGCTGGGGGAGGGGTCGAGAGCCCCGCGCATGTTCCCTCCAGGAGATTTGTGTAGGAGATGCCCGCCCAGCCTGGGCTCTGCCTCCCGGGGGTCCGTCTTTCCCTTGGTACCACTGGGCTGTGGGGTCATGGGGTGTGTGTTGTGCGACACAGAAGGGAGCCCAGAAAGTGCGGCTGGTGCCACTGCCCCAGCACCACCATCCGTCCAAACCCCTGGGCCCTGGGGGAGGGACCTGCAGGTGGCCGCAGCTGTGACATGGAAATCCCGAGCCAGCGAGTCGGGGACAAGGGGCTGTGTTTATTGACTGCACCCCGTTCCGTGCAGCACCCCGCCTGGCTCCCCTCCTCGGCTCTGGTGGTCTGCTGGTTCCTGCTGCCTTCGCATCTCCAGTCCAGGGCAGCCTCGCGGCCGTTACTCCTGGATGTTCTGCCCTATCCAGCCTCTCACGGCCGCCACGCGGGTATAGACGCCTGGGAAGTGGGGTCTGCCACAGCCGTAGCCCCAGCTGGTGACCCCAGTTAGCACCCACCGGCCAGAGGCCTCCCTGCAGGCCAGGGGTCCCCCAGCGTCGCCCTGAGGGGAGAGAAGAAAGGGCTCTCAGGAAAGGCCTGTACGTCCCCCACCGGAGTCCCTAAGGCCAAGGGAGAGCTGGCTGGCCTTAGGCCATTACAGGAGTGACGCCAGGTGAGTGACTTCCCCCGTGAGCCTCACTTTTATTGTCTGACAAATGTGTTCAGGGCTGGGATGACCTGTTCATGCCGTGGGCAGGCATTTATGGACACCCGCCACGTGGTCCCAGAGGAAGAGGGCCTCGCACTGCGGCCGCTGTTGGGCCTGCCCCCGTCGCTCGTGTCCACCGTCCAGGGGCCGGATACGGTGGGGCGGGAACTGGTTAGTGGTGGGTGCCCAATAAACAGTTCTCGAGTGAAAGACTGCACAGCCAGAGAGGTGCGCTACTTGGTACGGTTCGGGGAGTGCAGGGAAGTTTGCACCGGAGGGCGCCACCTGGCCGGCGGGCTTTGAGACGACGGGAGCCCCGCCCTTCTCCCTGGGTGGGAGGGACCCCGGCCCCGGGGGTCTCACCGAGCAGCTGTCCACGCCGCCGTGCGGGAAGCCGGCGCACAGCATGCGGCTGCTGATCTGCACCGGATAGAAGCGGCGGCACGTCTGCTCGCTGAGGACGCGCACGGCCGCCTTCTGCAGCTGCCGCGACATCGAGCCTGCGGGCGGGCGACACGGGCCGGGTGGGGCGGGGACCCCCGCCTGACGACGCCGCCCCTCCCTCCCACACTCTCGCGGCCCGGCGCGCCCACCCCCCCCGCGCACCCACCCCCACCCCGCCGCGCCGCACCCCGCGCCGG
>NW_007728276.1:116859-139730 GCF_000696425.1 Galeopterus variegatus | reverse complement strand
GGCTCGGGCAGGCAGATGGGCCGCACCAGGCGGCTGCGGCGCACGGGCCCCGCCAACTCGAGCAGCGCCACGTCGTAGTCGAGCGTGTACAGGTTGTAGAACGGGTGCCTGTAGATGCGCGCCACGCGCTCCACCTGCCCCTCGGCGCCGCTCAGGAACGGCGTGCCCAGGAAGGCCACCCACTGCTTGGGGTCCCCGTAGCTGCGGGGCGCGCCAGGACAGGCTCAGTCCAGATCCCTGCCCTTGCGCTGTCCCCCCAGTGGCCGGCTAGGGACCCTGGGTAGGGTTCCTGACTGCTCGTGGGAAATGCGGCCAGAGTCGTCCGTTCCTCCCGCAGGGAGGGGACAGCGAGGGAACCCGCTCCTGGGATGCGCCCGGCCCATCCACCGGGCACCGAGTGTCACCCCAAGCCGTGCCACGGCCACCTGCCGTTAGTGCTCTGAAGGGGAATCTCGGGCCGAGCCCTGAACTGGGGCATCCCCTCCGGAGGGCGGGCGCCCCGTCGGAAGGGGCCTGGGCCCTGGGGGGCGCTTTCTACTGGGTGGCCTTGGGGCCGTAGCCAAGTCTGAGAAGGGAGCGCTGAAGGGGGAAGCGACCCACATGTCCCCTAAGGGCTTGTCCCGCCAGCCCCGTGGGGTCAGGCTCTGGGTGGCGGATGGGCAGGGAGGGCTGCGTGGGGCGGGGACGGCATTGTGGGCGTGGGAGGCGCAAACCACCCACACGGGACGGGGGCGCCTGGGGCCGTTGTGGACTCACACGTCGAAGCAGTGCGCCGCCGACAGCAGCCACCTCTCGGCCACCAGCACGGCCCCGCAACGGTGTTCCCGGCGCCGCAGCCACAGGCTCACCTGCCACGGCCACTCCCCGCGGCCTGCAGCGCTGCCGCCCACGATCCTGGTCAGCGCCGCTGCGGGCGCCAGGCCGCAGTCTGGGGAGAGCCAGGGGTGGGCGGTGGGCGGGAGAGCGGCGGCCCCCGGGTCTACAAACTAGCCTCCTCCCCGCTCTTCTCAGGCAAAGTTTGAAACGCATCCAAGTTTATTTCCTATAAACTCAGCTTTGGAGTCGCGATTCTTCCCCTGCTGGGAGGAATTTCTCTCCTCCTGCCCCAGGGCCTTTGCACATGCTGGGTGTGGCTGTCCCGGAGGCCCCGCGGGTCTCACAAGCTCCTGCTCTGGCAGGGCTTCCCAGATGCCCTCCCTGGCACTGTTTACCAGGATCTTTCCCTGTTATTTCCTCCAGGCTGCGACCTTCCCACCCCCAGCGGGATCCCCCTCCCCCCCCCACCATCAGGCAGTGCCAAGCACATCCTCAGAACACAGTATGGGACAGACACGTGGTTGACTTCAAGGGGTGCTCAGGGAACACCATGATCACCCATTGTGGGGGGACTCAGGTACCCACCTGATAATTCCTGCAGGGCATTTTCCTTCTGGGGGCCAGCCCCCTACCCCAGCCCTCTCTCCCACCACCCAGTGGAATTTCCTGCCCTCCAGGTTTGGGAAATGCCTTTCTGTCCCAGTCTTAGCACATGCAGAGACTGACAGGCAAGGAAGGGGCTCAGTGTGCCCACCCAAAAGGAGTAAAGGGGGCAGGTTCGTGAGGCTGACTGCCGAGTTGCCAACAGCCCCCGCCGCCTGGAGCCTTGTATCCCGGGCAGACACGAGCCTCCTGGGCACCATTGTATCTCCCCCAAGACCAGGTGGCCTTGGGGGATCCAATGGAAGACACAGCCGCTCTCCTTGGAAGATGCCACCTCCACACAGAACCCTCCTCCCATTTCAGGGGCCCCAGATTAAGAACTGCCAGGCTACCATAATTGCAAAAGTGAAAGTCAGCCCAGGCCGGGGGGCCAGACCAGATAAGGCCAAGCTGCCGCGTCTGTGCTGTGGGCCGGATGTCCCCCCAGAGCTCCTGGAGGCTTAGCCCCCACTGACAGCATGAAGCGGGTGGGAAATCCTGTTATGGTCAGTGAGAGGTGGGGCCTTGCAGAGCTGATGAGATCGTGAGGAGCTGCCCTAGTGAACAGATTCATCCATTGATGGCTTGATGGTGGTCATGGCGTGGTTCCGGTGGCTTTAAAAGGACAGCCAGTGAGGGAGTTAGTGTCTCTCTCTGTCTCCTTCTGCCATTTCACTGTGTCACACCCTGCGTCACTGTAGAGTCACCATCTAAAAAGGCCCTCACCAGATGTGTTCCCTGGACTTTGGACTTCCCAGTCTCCAAAACTGTAAGCAATACATTCAATTTCCTTATAAATTACCCAGTTTCAGGTATTCTGTTATAAGCAACAGAAACGGATTAAGGGTCAGTGAGCAACACCCTTTCTCCCTAGGACATGGCTCAGCTCGGGGCGTGAGCCACGCCCTGTCTGAGCCGGCGCTGCTTTATAACTGGCTGAGAAACAGACCTTTTGCTGTTAGAACTCACATCAGTCGGGATGAAATGTCCCCCTTTCGCCGGAAGGATCTAAGGCAGGTGCAGGGCTTCTGATAAAGGACCCAACTTTCCACAGACGTCTTATCTCTGTGGTCCCCAAGGAGACAGGACCCAGGACCGCTTCGCAGTCCAGGCCTGACACTGACCCCTTCACATATGGCCCTGCTTGGCTTTGAGCCAATGGCTATATCCCAGTCTGTCCCCAAACCAACCCCATAATAACCCGACTGTTTATTGAGCCACCCCACAGTTCTCCTGGTGTGCAAAGGTTGTCAGACGTGGGTCTGTGCCCGGTGGTCTCAGTCTGATGGGGCCGGAGTGCTGTATAAACGTGCAGACGCGGAAAAGAGAAAACCGCCCTTGTGACACGTCCTGATGGCTGTGATAGGACAACGCAATTATGAGTGGCTTCCCCAACTTCTGTACACTCCGCCCATCCCTGAGCTAGAAGAAAGGATGTGGAGGCCCAGAGAGGGACATTTATGATGAGATGGGGCAGAAATGACCGGAGGGGTGCAGGGCTTCAGAGAAATGCCCCTCACTCAGCGTCTGTGCAGAGGGGTGTCATGGCTGGGAATTCTGGGGAAATCACGGGAAGAAGTAAGGTGGATAGACCTCCAGCTCCTGCTGCTGAGAGCCGGTCCCCTCTGGGGGAGCCCCAGTAGGGGAGACCCGCCCAGTTCTGCTTGGGTGGTCCTTCTGTCCCTCCTAATCAAGACGGGGGGTTCACTAGGCAGGGGGGTTCACCTGTCGCTGCTTTTACCCTTTAGTTCCCAGGATGCGGCAGGTGGGGTCTGCTTATGCATCCATTAGCCCGAGCCTCGTGGAACTGCCTCTGTTGGACGGGGCTATGATTTTTGACCCCCAAATACAGCCGTTTCGTAGTTCTGATTAATACTTAATAAAAATTAGCTCCGCATGGAAGATGGGAGTGGAAAGATGGCACAGACACATTCTCTATTCGCATCTCTGTCTACGGGCCAGCGACTGCCTGCTGAGTTTAAGGCACGTCAGCAGCCGCCTGAGTGTAGCGGGGCATGTGACGTCCCCTTTCAGGCCCCAAACGGTAGCCTTTGGGATCAGCCGCCACCCTGCCAACGCCCAGCTGCTCTCTGTGGTCTCTCTGCGTGCCTCACTGCTTGCCCAGACCTTGCGCACCCACCACCTGAGCCACGACTTCCCTGCTGCTCCCAGCACAGAGCAGGGCGCCGTGAATGTGGGCTGGATGAAAGGTCACCCCACGATGGAGACGCCCCTCTCCCCACCGTGGACTTCCCATACTCCAGAGGAGTTTCCTTAAGATGGGAGAAGACCGCAGGACAAGGCCTTTGCCACGAGACAAGGTACATCTGGCCAATTTGCCTGTGTCTGTGGCTGTCAGGACATGTGCCCCACCGCCCACTCACATGTTGAAGCGCTAACCCCCAGGACCTGAGAATGTCACTGTATTTGGGGATAGGGCCTTTAAAGAGATCATTAAGTGAGGGCTCCCAGTGATGGTGGGCAGGGCTGAGCCAAGCTGTCCCCTGCATAAAGAGGTCATTAAAGTAAAACGAGGTCGTTAGGGTGGGCCCTGATCCAGTCTGACTGGTGTCCTTGTGAGAAGAGATTAGGACACAGACATACACAGAGGGACGACCATGTGAGGACACGGGGAGAAGACGGTATGTACATGCCAAGGAGGGAGGCCTCAGGAGGAGCCAGCACCTGCCCACCTTGATCGTGGACTTCCAGGTTTCAGGACTGTGAGACGACGCATTCTGCTGGTCAAGCCCCGCAGTCTGTGGTATTGGTTATGGCAGCGCAAGCTCATTAACACGGGTGTCCTCCACCCCACGCGTCCCTCCAATTCCCCTGTACCTGGTAGCTGGGAATGCGTGGTAGGCTCCCGGGTGTCTGGAAGTGGCGTCTGGCCCCTAGCGGTGGTGCTTATGGCAGATAAGGTCGTGTTAGCAGGTTGGCCAGTCGACCTGCTGGTGGACCCAGGGGTGTGTCGGCTGGTGGTGACCCCTGGGACTGTGAGACCAGCCATTGTCCTGGGGGGATGACTGGTGGTGGCGGCCGGTGTCCTTGTGGTCAAGGGGGGAGGCATGGGGAGGTGGTCTGAGGACATGGTCTCCAGGATCCAGCCCTTCAGCCTGGTAATTCGTGTGTACACGCCGGGTTTCTTGGCCTGAGCACAGCCAACCCCCCAGCTCACAATCCCGGCCAGATAAAACACACCAGGGGTCTCCTCGCAGGCCAGGGGACCCCCAGAGTCACCCTAAAAAAAGAAGGAAAGGGCTGCTTGACCATTGGGGTACCCTCTGCAGGCCAATGACAGGCCCTCCTGAGTTCTCACAAGGAGGTGGGACCCACCAGGCATTATTTAAAATTTTGTTATTTTTAAATTTTATGTAAATATGTTACAGGTAACATTTTGCGACTTGCTTTAATCATTCAACATTGTTTTCAAGATAAGTTAGCTATTATGAATCAACCATTTATATATAGAATAATAGATATAATAAATGTATCTATTATTTATTCTATTAAATGTTATCAGATATAAAAATAAATAGAATGCACATATAGAAAAAAAACACCTCTATGCAAAGCACTATTCTCACAATAATCCCAGAAGATAAATATTGCTATGATCTCCATTTCGCAGTTGAGAATCTGAGGCCCAGAGAGGTTGAATAACTTGCCTGAGGTCACACAGCTAGGATAAGGTCGAGCCAAGACCTGAATTTAGCAGTCTGGTTCCAGAAGCTGGGCTGGTTAGGTTCCCGCTGCAGGGATTTGCCAACAGGCGTTCTATCTGTCACCTCTATTTTGATGTAATAGTGACCTTTGACTTCGAGTGTTAGCATTGAGTCTGATGCCATCGTGAGTCCTGGCTCTTTTGACCGTCCTGTGAGCAAGAATTTGATGATGTGTTTTTGTTGTTTATGTTGGGCACTTGCAGGCTCACTTCCATCAGCTCTGGCAAGTTTCTTAGTTCTTTGATAATCTTACCCCTGCCTTTATCTTTCTGGAACTTCTTTTATCTGGATGCTGAGGTTCCCTGGACTGAGCTTATCAGTCCAGAATATTCTTATCTCTTCTCGAGGCATCGACTATCTGTTTCTGCTCTACTTTATGAAAGATGTTTTCTTCTTTGGTGGCTGGCCAGTATGGGGATCTGAACCCTCGAACTTGGTGTTATAAGGCTGCGCTGTAGCCAATACTTTATGAAAGATTTTATCTGCAACTCTTATTTTGAGGGCTTCCCCCTTCCCTTGAGAGTTCTCTCTCAACCTCTGACTAGCCCCTCACGGCATCCTGTTCTTGTTTCATGGATGCAGTTATCTTATCTCTCTAATGTCAGTTATCATAGTCTTGGGGGCAGATGCTCTTTTACTCTCCAGTTTCCTTTTTAGTTTGTCTGGGTTTTGTTCTTGCCTTTGGTTTCATTACTTTGTGAGGGAGACTATTTTCCAGAGATCGCTACGAGAATACATCCCATCTCAAAGGCTCTTCTTACCATGTGATTTTTTGATACTCTTTCACCAAGAAGTGGGGGGTCTATGTCTTCTCCACATGGACATGGGCACGCTGGTGGCCACAGGAGAAGTGACTCTGTGACTTTCCAGGCGCAGTCATGAGCCATGACTCAGCTTCTGCCTGTCCTCTCAGGAGGCCCGTGCTTGGAAGGCAGCTACCATGTTGTGAGGAAGTCCAAGCAGCCACAAGGAGGATAACTTCAGCCTCAAGTTCGCAGCCCTGGCTAGACTCCCGGCGACCACCAGCACTGATTTGCTGGCCATGTGAGTGCAGCATCTTGAAAGTCGACCCCTGTGGGCCTCAGGTGAGTCACCTGAGCTGATGCTGGGTGGAGCAGAACCAAACCCCTGCTGAGCCCCTCCCAAGGTGCAGATTCATAAACCAAATAAACAACTGTTGTTTCAAGCCACTCAGCTTCGGGGGTGGTTGTTAATGCAGAAATAGACCACTGATACTTTCTGTTTGTTTGGGGTTCTTTTATGTCTTCATGCCTAGCAGTGAAAATCCCCCTGATTCTTCTTGATCAGAATTATCCTGACTTAAATGCTGTATGCATTTTAAAACGAGCTCATCAAGTTCTATGGCAAAATGCTATTGGAATTTTGACTGGAATCACACTGATTTACAGAAGTAATTTGGGGAGAAATAGATCTTCATAATATTGAGTCTTCCTATCCATGAATATGGTCTATTTCTTCTTTTATTCAGACCTTTTTGTTTTCTTCATAATTTTATAATTTTCTCCATGAAGATCTTTTTTTCTGATTTTTAAAATTTTTTTTTGGTGGCTGGCCATACAAGGATCGAACCCTGGACCTTGGTGTTATCAGCTGGACGCTCTAACCACATGAGCCCACCAGCCAGCCCTCCATGAAGATCTTGAACACACTTTGTTAAGTTTGTCTGTTCTTAGACACCTGACAGATGTTTTTACCATTATAAACACGATTCGTTTCTCCTATGACATTAACTGTTGCTGGGAAAAGAAATGTCATTGACTTTTGCATGACGATCTTGTTACTGAACTCTGAGTACTAATAGTTTCTTAGTTGATTCTTTGATTTTTTTTTTCTTTTGATAGACAATCATATTGTCTGAAAGTTACATTTTTTTCCATTTTTAAAATTCTCAGGCTGGCCGGTTAGCTTAGTTGGTTAGTGCACAGCCTTGTAACACCAAGGTCAAGGGTCCAGCTCCCCAAACTGGCCAGCCACCAAAGTAAAGTGAAACCCTCGTACCTCCTTTCTCTTTCCTAGACTCCCTGCGTTCGTACCGATGTCCTTGGCAGCACAGACACCCTCGTTTTGGATGGAGAACTTTTGTTTCACCATGAAGCATGACGTTTGCTTCTGTTATAAATCTTTCGTGGGGTTACATTTTTTTTTTTTTTTTTTTAAAGATGACGGGTAAGGGGATCTTAACCCTTAACTTGGTGTTGTCAACACCACGCTCAGCCAGTGAGCGAACCGGCCATCCCTATATGGGATCCGACCCCAGGGCCTTGGTGTTATCAGCACCACACTCTCCCGAGTGAGCCACGGGCCGGCCCAAGGGGGGGGGGGGGGTTACATTTTTTTTTTTTTTTAAACATGACGGGAAAGGGGGTCTTAACCCTTAACTTGGTGTTGTCAACACCACGCTCAGCCAGTGAGCGAACCGGCCATCCCTATATGGGATCCGACCCCAGGGCCTTGGTGTTATCAGCACCACACTCTCCCGAGTGAGCCACGGGCCGGCCCAAGGGGGGGGGGGGGGTTACATTTTTTAAAAAATTTTCTTTACAGATGGTTGTTAAAAATTATCGGATGCTTTACCCTGAGGTTTTGAAGATGATTCTGTTCATCCCCTTCACCCGACTCATGTAAGAAAGAACGTGAATGGACGTTCCCGTGTTGAACCGCTTTTATGATATCAACTCGCCTGCGCTGTGACACACTTTCCTTTTCATACACCACTGGATTTCACTGGCTAATGTCTTAGGAAGGGTTTCTGCACCTGTGCTTGTGAGACTGGCCTATAGTTTTCTTTTCCTATGTGTTTCTTTGGCTTTCATGTCAGGGTTCACTAGCCTGTGTATGTTCTGGAGCAGTTTTCCCCCTGAAAATGGATCAGCTGCATTTCAGGGGTTCACCAGCTACTCTGTTGGACAGTGTGGTTATTCACAGACTAATCTGTGATGAGCTCTTTTCAGTTAATATATACCGTACATCTTTTCCAATCGGCAGGTGCATGTTTTATATAGATCTGTCACATACTTTTTAACTGCTGCCCCATCTTCTGTTTGGAATATAATTTCTTTAACCTGTGTCCTATTGATGAACAATTTGGGGTGTCTCCAGGTCTTCACTATTCAAACTTCGCTACACTGAAAATTCGTTCCCTTCTGTCTTGAGAAATCCAGACCCGTACACGGAGAATTGTTGGTTGAAAGGTGTAGGCGTTTTTTATCTACATCCTGCCCCATGTCCGCCCTTGAACGCTTACCTGGCAGGAATCGACTTTGCCTTCCAGAAACCCTGCACAGATCATGCGGTCTGTGAGGGAGAAGTTGTAGAGCGCACTGCACGTCTTCTGGTCTATGATGCCCACGGACGCCTTCTGCAGGACATCAGGCTTGGTAGCTACCAGAAAAGGAGAGCCCCAAAGTGCCCCTTACAGAGCGATCACGAAACCATACCCAGTTTAGGTCTGATAACAACCCAGAGACGGAGGCACTATCCCCGTCCTACAGGGAAATCGAGGCTCACGCAGCTGCAGAAATTACACAAAGTCACACAGCGAGGATTCCCATGTTGGAGCCCTGGCATCTCGCCACTGTCCCCACGTGGCTGGGGCCCTAGTGCTTTGGATAACCTGCAGAAAGGCCATTCTGAAGCTTCAAAGGAAGTGTTAACCCTTGCGGGTAGGGGGTTCTGAATGGTATAGCACAAGGGTCGGCAAACTTTCCTATAAAGGGCCAGAGAGTGAAATAATTTTGGCTTTACGGGCCAGACAGTCTCTGATGAGACTATTCAACTCTGCTGGTGTAGCAGGAAAGCAGCCAGAGACACTGTAAATGAGTGAGTGTGGCTGGGTGCCAATAAAACTTTATTTATACCAACAGGCGCTGGGTGGGATTTGGCACCATGGCGTAAAGGGGAGGTGAACAGCACGCAGACAGTGGCACCAGACACAAACGATGCAGTCAGGCTGGCTTAGGGCCCACCCCGTCCCTGACCAGGCCCAGGAGACAAAGCCACGATTCCCTCAGCGAGCTCACCGTTTCCCTCCTGCGTGTTACCCCATCCGGAGATCGTGCACTTCCGGCCCACGGGGAATTTCTGGATGGCCAGGGGGAGGCAGACGGGCTGGATGTACTTGTTGAAGACCAGGGGGCTGGCCAGCTCCAGGACGGCCACATCGAAGTCCAGGATGCCGGGGTTATAGAGGGGGTGCAGGACCACCCTGCGGAGCCCCATCTTCACCGGGCTCCCACCAGCGCCCAGGAGGGACGCGGTGCCCAGCTGGGCCCGCACCTGCTCCACCTTCGTGCTGCCAAGACAGGGGCCTCAGATGTGCCTGCCGGCCCACCGCCCATGCCCGCCTTCCCCAGGGAGACACTCCAGGGACACCAGGAGGAGGGGGCCTCAGGGCTGGGGGACCCTTGGGAGTTCAGCGTCTTTGTCTGCAACAGACCCCCAAGGCTTTGTGAATCTCTAAGTGCAACCTGGGTGTCACGCCCCGGGGACAGGAGCCCGCTGCCCTGCCCCTGCACTGGGTCAGGCCCCGTGTATCCTTCAAGCCTCGGCGCCGGCTTGCACCAAGCCCCATCCTCCCGGGGGCTCCTCCTGTCTCATTTGCCATCACTCCGACCAGAGGAGGAAGGCTTCTGGGCTGTGGCCCACGCGGCGGCCCCAGCAGGGACAGGGGTGTGACTGTGTGAGGATCTGAGGGGTGAGGAGCTGGCTCCTGACATGGGAGGCCTTACTGGTTGAAGCAGTGGGCGGCAGACAGCAGCCAGCGGTCACCCACCACGGTGGCTCCACAGAAGTGCCGGGAACCTTCCTTCAGGCTGACCTGCCAGGGCACCTCCCCCGAGGCGGCTCCAAACCCGCCCACAATCCTGGTGGGCTTCTCCATCGCAGGTCTGGCCCCACACTCTGGGAGGGGAGAAGAGAGGGGAGTCTGGGCATCTTCCCCTGCTCGGAACACGAGCACCCTGGGCCCAGAGGCGCCTCAGGACACAGGCCCAGGGCAGGTGCAATGACTAGCCCCATTGTACAGATGAAGCAACTGAGGCTTCGGGGTGTCAGCAGCTTGCCTGAGGCCTCACGGCAGGGGTGTGGCACCGCTGGGGGTATAAATGGAAAAGGCAAGCAAAAAATTGTATGGTGTCCTGGCCCCATCAGCCTAAGACCCCACGCACAGACCTGCAGCCCACAAAGTCAGGTTTACAGGCTCATTGCAACCAGGGGTCTGCACACCAGAAGACCCCTGGGAGGGCTCCCCAAAAAGAAGAGTCAGGTTATTGTGGGCTTGGGGGACAGGGCGGGGAGTAGGTGAGACTGACAAGAAGCTTTTTCTCGGCTCTCATCCAAGCGGGGCCACGTGTAATGGGGTCAACTTCAGGTCTCGGCTCAGACTGGAAACCACGAAGACAGACGTAGAATGTTCTGCCGGAGCCCCGAATCCGGAGCTCTGCACGCAGGCTGTAGACTGAGGTCGCTTCTCTGGGTCAACGTGAATGGGGGTAAGGATGGGGCATCTCATTTTTCCTGGTCTGATTCAAAACAGCAGTGTTTGTGACAGATTTCAGAGAGCAAGGTTTCCCCTGCGAGGGACAGGGCGGAAGGCACAGGGAGCGGGGCCTGGGAGGCCTCCCGATCCTTCGAGCCGGCGTCACCCACGTGTCGTGAACAGCCCGGGCACAGCCTGATTCCTTCCCTTTTTTGTGTGGCCGGTACAGGGATCAAAGCCCAGTCCTTGCTGTCATCAGCGCCACGTTCTGACCAACTGACCTAACCTGCCGGTCCCTTGATTTCTCTCTTTCTTAATCTGAGGCTATTTCAAAAAGTTCATGGAAAAATAGAAGTGAAAGATAATACTGATCTTCCCGTGAACTTTTTGAAGTTCCCTTGTATACTTGTAAATAGTTTTGGAGGAACATGGACAATCTATATAGCGTTAATCATCAGGATGACGGGGCTGGCCGCTCAGCTCAGTTGGTTCAGGCTCAGTGTTATAACACCAAGGTCAAGGGTTCAGATCCCTGTGCCGGCCACCAGAAAAAATAATAAATAATGCAAATCTGAAGGATGGTGAACTTTTTGAAGTTCCCTTGTATACTTGTAAATAGTTTTGGAGGAACATGGACAATCTATATAGCGTTAATCATCAGGATGACGGGGCTGGCCGGTCAGCTCAGTTGGTTCAGGCTCAGTGTTATAACACCAAGGTCGAGGGTTCAGATCCCTGTGCCGGCCACCAGAAAAAATAATAAATAATGCAAATCTGAAGGATGGACAGTCTGTGACCTTCATCTGTGCCTGTGCTCAGACGGACGTCACTAATCAGTCACCAATCTCTCTTCCACCAAGTGCTTCAGGAAGCCAGGACAAATCGATCTCTGACCCTGCACAAGAGTGGATATCAACTTCTACCTGTCTTCCTGGAAAATACCTTGTGGCTTAGGAGCGGTGACCAAGTCAAGAGGCGCAGTGCTGGGGGCCAGCGTGGGTTTGGTGGGGGTGTTGACCGCAGGGCTCTCGGGGTTGGTGGGCCAGGCAGTGCTGCGGGCGGTGGGGGAAGGAGCCACGGTGGGGGCCAGAGGTGTGCCTGCTGTGGTGGTCACCTCCAGGATCCAGTCACGCAGCCTGGTGACCCGGGCATAGACCCCCGGACGCCGGGCTTCTGCACAACCAATTCCCCAGCTCACGATGCCAGCCAGAAAGAACCTGCCGGAGGGCTCCTCACAGACCAGGGGGCCTCCTGAGTCACCCTAGGAAACAAAGGCACACCGCCGGGATAGGTTGGGGCTTCCCGGCAGCAGCCAGTCCACAAGCCAGAGCTGCAAGATCAAAGGAGCCCTGCACCAAGACGCCTGTGATCCCTGTCCACACGAGCTCACAGAGCAAGCGTGGGCTGATAGTTCACATCTCAGAACTTCAGTTTCCCTTTCTGTGGGAAAAAACCAAAAGCAAAACAAGACAGTCGGACTATGGGATCTCTAAGATCTCTTCCAGGTCTACCACTGGCAGTGTGAGACCTGACCCAAGTAAACAACATCCCCTCCCGTCTTCAGCCCAGTAGATCTTTGATAATGTCACCGCTTGCTTAGGCTGACAGTACAGCTGCCCTGCTGGAGCCTCCGGATGTCTCACCGGCAGCTGCAGCGTTTCCCCCAAAGTGCCTGACCTGCTCTGACTCGTCCTGTCTTTCTGTCCTTTGTCTTCCGTCCGCACCCAGCTCACCTGGTCCCTCACATTCTTAAACACAAGCTCTTTCTTATTATTTCCCAACATTTTCTCCAGGTTCTGGTTTCGCTATGGTAACTTGAGCACATCTAACAGTCTCCCTGCCTTTTTTCCCCCACCCACCAGGCCTTAGAAATGAGAGCAAAGATATAAACTAAAAAGAAGAGAGTCCATTAAAGAAAACGTATATATACACAGTGGAATAGTACTGAGCCAGGAAAAAGAATGCAGCAACATGGATGAGCCCGGAGAAAAGTATGTTGAGTGAAATAAGCCAGGCACCGAGAGAGAAGCAACCACACGTCATACGTGGAAGCTAAAAAGGTTGATCTCGTAGAGGTCGAGAGAGGAGCGGCGGTTCTGGAGACTGGCAGTGGTGGGTGGTCAGTGGGTACAACGTGGTAGAGAGAGGATGGGACCCAGGGTTCCCTAGCAATACAGTCTCCTCTGTTAACAGCAAAGTCCTGTGTCTCTCTGCAGAGCTCGTCAAGGTGACGTCAAACGTCCCCAACACAGAGGTGACAAATGTTTGAGGCGATGGAGATGCCAGGCACCTTGA
Organism: Galeopterus variegatus; assembly: GCF_000696425.1. Classification (NCBI taxonomy): domain Eukaryota; kingdom Metazoa; phylum Chordata; class Mammalia; order Dermoptera; family Cynocephalidae; genus Galeopterus; species Galeopterus variegatus. Next base: position 126,755 of record NW_007728276.1, on the reverse strand, counting down.
CATGATCACTGCGCACAGTGTGAATGTGTCCCCGTTGCCACACTGTGCACCATGATTATCTACATCATGGGTCAATCAAGAAAAATAAATTAAAAAGAGAAATAGAAAGTAGAACAGTGATTACCAGAGGCAGGGAAAGGCCAGGGGGACGGGGGATGGGGAAAGGCTGGTGACGGGTACAAGGTTACAAAGTTACGCTTAGATAGGACGAGCAAATTCTGGTGCCCTGGGGTGACGACAGCTGATAATGTGTATTTCAAGATAGCCAGAAAAGGGGGTCTGGAGTGCCGCGACCACAAAGAAATGATAAATGTGTGGCTGCGACGTGGGCTAAGGATTCTTTTTTTAAATGTTTTGTTTTGTTTTTATTGGTTATGAATATTCATGGGGTACAAAGCAAATTGTCACCACTCGTGCCTAAGATGTGATGGCCAGATCCATCCTGGCAGCACGTCCATTACTGCAGATTGTGATGATACCCGTGTCCCCACCCAGCTAACTGTTCCGATTAGATCCTTGTACAGCCGTGGATGTACTGAAACAATGAGCTGTACCCAACAAACACGTACGATGAAAAAGTAGAACAGAAAGGGGTCCACAGCCGTGCCCGTGATGACGCGGGACGGTCCCGGGGGGGGGGGCCGGAAGCCGTGAAGGCATGGAAGGCCTGCAGAGGGGAGGAGCCGCCCAGCCTGAGTGCTGGAGCCCAAGAAATTGGGGTAGAAAAAGGGGTTTGGGGATCAGCAAGGGGTCAGCAAGACAGGGAGGTCTTTGGCCCCTAGACAGGGGACATCCCGTCCTGGAGTACAAGCTGCTGAGGACCTCCCACCAGAGGAAGTGCACAGCGGATGTGAGATCGCATCAAGGATCAACCAGCGTTCGAGGGATCCTTGAAATTAAAAACGACGACGACAAAAGAAAACAGAATAAGTTATATTTGCCTGAAATATAATTAACCCAAACCCTAGAGTATCGCACGACCACCCCAGGAGCTTATTACGTTCCTCAGAGGAACGGGGAAGAAACGGCATTCGTGCCACAAGAGCAGGACCCTGCCAGACAGACGGTGGCTGAAGGAAGAAGCAGTGACACTCCTTGAAAACAAAACTGTCATTGTTGACACAAGATCCAAATGCGAGCACTGAGTAGCAGAATGAACATTGCTGAAGAGTTAGTCAGGTGTCGTAGAAAAAAGGTCTCATCGGGCCGGCCCGGTGGCGCACTCGGTAGAGGGCGGCGCTCCCGCCGAGGGTTCGGATCCCATATAGAGACCCGTCTGCTCACTGGTTGAGTGCGGTGCAGGCATGACGCCGAGGGTTGTGATCCCGTTACCGGTCACGAAAAAAGACAAAGAGGAAAAAAAAAAAAAGAAAAAAGGTCTTATCTGTAGTTGCGACAACAAGCCACACAGCTATAAAGCAGAAAGGAACAAACTGAGCAATTTCTCTCTCTCTCCGTCTCTGTGCCTCTGCGCAGCCCTCAGCATTCACACTCATTGTGTCCGCTTGTGCATTTTTCTGGTGAGAGGGGACCTGGAGGGGAGCAACGGGGTGGAAACCTGGGGGCCCTTCCCAGCCAGCCTCGGGCGGGGCGTTGTCTGGGTGCGGGGGCTCACCTGGCAGGAGTCCACCTTCCCATCCAGGTAGCCAGCACACACCATCCTGTCTGTGAGTGAGTGGCCGTACAGGTCGGCACACAGGTCCTGGTCCAGCAGCTCCACGGTGGCTTTCTGCAGCACCTCTGGCTTCACCACTGCCCCGACAGGGAGAGAAAAGCAGAGTGAGAGTGCCGGAGCCCTGGCAGCCATCCTGAGCCAGGAGGCTAAAAGGATGTCCCTTCTCCAAGCCTCAGTTTCCCCAGCAGCAAATGGGGCTGCTAGCTGCACCCAGATGAGAAGCTAGCAAAGGGTTAACATGCCCCAGATGCCCCCTGGTAACCGCCCCCCCGGACACCTAAGAGCATCAGACTTTACACCCATTCCCCAAACTGCTTGGTCCTCAGCCTGCTTTATTTCTCAGGCCCCAAACTCAGAGTCAGCCTGGCATCTTCTTTCTCTCAGAATCAATCAGCTCAACACCCAAATACACCCAGAATCTGCCCACCTCTCACCGCTGGGCTGGGCGGCCATCACCCTTGCCTGTTCCCTCCCTGTTCTGCTGTTGACTCTAGTCCTGCCCTGCTGAAATCTGTTCCCACACAGCAGCAAGCACCATCCTTGCTAAACTTTATCTTTTCTTACTTATTATTTTGGGGCAGCTGGATGGTACAGGGATCCGAACCCTTGACCTTGGTGTCACCAAGCCGCGCTCTAACCAACTGAGCTCACCAGCCAGCCCCAGCCCCTACTCATTTTTCCTGCAGCGTCCTGTTGTTTCCTTCCCAGACTTAGCACCATCGAATTGCAATGGGTTCCCATTATTTGCGGTCGTTCTGTTCTACAAAGTCACTGAGGACGTGGAATTAGCGAACACTGACCATCGCTCTTAGGGGCTACAGAGGGTTAGGTCCCTGTGAGCCTCTGGTCGCATTTTCATCAACTGATCAACACATGACCTCACTTCATGCACGTTTCTGTTTAAAGACGCCTTGTCGAGTATCTACTGTTGATCTGTTCACACCGAGCTCATGGCCGCCGCGCTGTCACTCGCGCCTGAACGAAGCTTCTCTGACACACGTCCTTCCTCCGGGAGGCTCAGCACAGCCTCGTCGTGCTCAGGAATGCAACCCAGCACCTCAACATTATGCTCGGAGGTTATTTTATTTTACTTTATTTTTTTCTTTTTGGTGGCTGGCCAGTACAGGGATTGAGCACTGGACCTTGGTGTTACTGTCCTGCTCTAACCAACTGAGCTAACTGGCCAGCCCAGGGGTTATTTTAAACAGTGCAATCGCCAAAAAAAAAAAAAAAGGCACAAAAATGTCCCAGAAAAGTGGTCCTCAAATATTAAATAAAATTTGGGGGAGGCTATTTTTTTGGACTAGGCTCCTGCATTAAGCCTAACAGACCAAACCAATATGGAATTTAACTGTAGTAGCTGAGCCTTAGTTAACTGCAGGAGGTTCTGTAACCAATTAACCAATGAGGCTATAACCAGTAGTTGCGACACTGCACTTCCGTTTCCTGCAAATGCTGTCAGGTCACACGATTGGTTGCAGTTCCCTGAACCTGCTCTGCTTCGGAGGGCTCCCTGACTCGCGGATCATGTTTGCTCTTTGTTTTGTTTTTCTTTGCTCAAACTAAGTAAAAAATATTTTTTCAGTTAAAAAAAATTTTTATTTTTTGTATGGGTGGCCAGTACAGGGATCTGAACCCTTGACCTTGGTGCTGTCAACACCACGCTCTTCCAAAAGAGCTAAACAGCCAGCCCTTTTTGCCAGTTAAAGTTTAAAACTTGTACATTTAACACAATAGACACTGCAATAAGGACACATGTTCACGAAATGAGCTGAAACAAGAGGGGAAAAAAAGAATAAAAACAACAAAAAGAAAATTACCAAAAAAACAATAAAAAATATAAATAAACTAAAGAAACAAGTAGGCAGAGCGTGGCCTAGTTCCGCCTCAGCTGGGAACGTGCATGTCGGAAAATAAAACTTCCACTGCTCTGTGCATGTCTGTGACTGACCCCACGCACATTGACTCGGGGGTTGCAAATAAGTTTCAGCAAGTCGTCAAATTTGCACACACAGAGTCTGTGAATCAGGAGTGGCTGTGTTTTGCCCCCTGCCCGCCTGGGTGGGGAGGCCTCTGCTCGGTCCCCCGGTAGGGAAATGCTTACGGAAGTCCTCCTTGAGGTAGCCCCAGCCGGAGATCAGACACTTCTTGCCGGGCGGGAAGATGTGTGTGGTGGCCGGGAGGCACGCGGGCTGGATGTACCTGCCGAAGGGCAGGGGGCTGGCCAGCTCCAGCACCGCCACGTCGAAGTCGGCGGTGTCCGAGTTGTAGAACGGGTGCTTGATGACCTGGGCCACCCGGGCCCGCACGGTGCTGGCCTCCAAGCCGGTGAGGTAGGTTGTGCCCACGTAGGCCACCCACTCCGTCAGGTCTTGGAATCTGTGGGGGCCAAGCCACAGCTCAGATGCCCACCCAGGGTCAGGGCCGTAGGGGGAGGCTGGCCAGGCACTGGCCTCAGGTGCAGAATTTAAGGGGGTGTCCCCAAACTCAGTGATCCAGATTAATAGCAATGTAATAAAAAATCACGGGCCGGCCCGGTGGCGCACTGCTACAGTGGGATCCGCCGAGGGTTCGGATCCCACGTACAGACTGGCCGCTCACTGGCTGAGCGAGGTGCGGGCGCAACACCGAGGGTTGCGATCCCATTGCCGGTCTCGGTCCGGTACAGGTGCGACACTGAGGGTTGCGATCCGTTGCGGGTCATGAAAAAAGACAAAAAGGAAAAAAAAATCACAAGTGTGGAAGAATCCACGGTGCGTGAAGTAGAAACATTTTAAACAAAGACAGGATATGACAGGGCTGGGATTGGGGTGAGAAGAACCAGGCGCTAGCCTTGGGTGCAAAATTTAAGGAGCGCCCAAAATCTTGGTCATCAGGATAAAGCGCACAGCAATGCAATGTTTTCAAAAAATCAAAATGAATGCAAAAAATATAGACAATGAACACAGCGTCAACAAAATATGATTACCGGGGTAAATGCAAATCAAAAGCACAGTGAGCTACTGCCTCACGCCCATTAGGATGACTGTTGTCAAAAGACAGAAAATCACAAGTGCTTGTGAGGATGTGGAGACATCAGAACCGCTGTGTACCACTGGAAAAGTGGCAGCTCCTCAAAAAGTGGAATATCAAATTACCGTGTGGCACAGCAGCTGCACTCCTGCGTATGCATTGAAGGAATCGAAAACAGACTCAAACAGGTGTTTGTACACCCAGGCTCACAGCAGCGTGAGCCACAACAGCCAAAAGGCAGAAACAACCGTGTCCATCGACAGACGGATGGAGACACACAACGTGGTCCCTCTGCTCAGTGCAATAGGATTGAGCCTTAAAAAGGAAGGAAATCCTGACGTGCTACCACGTGGATGGACCTTGAGGACATTGTGCTCGGTGACATAAGCCAGTCACACAGGGACAGTGTGTGATCCACTCACAGGAGGTCCCTAGAGTCGTGAGATCCACAGAGACAGAAAGTAGAATGGGGGGTGCCAGGGGCTGGGGAGGGGGACGGGGGGTGAGTGTTTAATGGGGACAGAGTTTCAGTTTGGGAAGATGAGAAAGTTCTGGAGATGATGGTGGTGACGGCTGCACAGCCACGTGAATGTGCTTAATGCCGCTGAGCTGTGCACTAAACAGGGTTCAGATGGTGAATTTTATGTTGTGTGTATTTTATCATAATTAAAAAAATAAATTTTAGAAAGGACGCATTCCGATTTGAAAGGAAGGAAGGAAATAAAGAGTTCCAAGGGGCTCCGAGGACACCGGGAGGTGCGGTGTCCCCAGACAGGGAGGGAAGGCGGGAGGAAGACGTGGCTGTGGCCTGAGCCCCAGGGCCACGTGGGACCCGGAGCAGGGGACTTACTCGCTGAAGCAGTGGGCGGCAGACACAAGCCACCTGGCGCCGATGACGGTGGCCCCGCAGAAGTGCTCTCTGTTCTCGCGAAGGCTGACTTGCCAAGGAAACTCGCCCGGGGACGCCTCCAGGCCGCCCACGATCCTGCCGGCCGAGCTCCGGGCGGGCCGCGCGCCGCACTCTGGAAGGCACCAGATCATGCCCGGGCCGCTGAGCAGGCAGGGCCGCTGGCCCCGCTCCCGGCACGCCCGTCTCAGTCACTCACTATGGCCCCCAAGTCCAGTAAGATGCCACGTGCGCCCGCATGGCCTTCCCCACCCTCTCAGGGTCCCCCTGTCTCTCCTGCCATCCAGGCCTGCAGGTCCAACACCCACGGTCACTCGCACCACCTGGCAGCAGAGAAAGGTCTCCGTCCAGGAAACTTTCCTCTGCCCTGAGTGCGAAGTCGACATGTTACGCTTTGTCATACTGGTTCTGCTTGTTTTGTGGGTTTTGTGTGTGGTTTTCGTTGTTGTGATTTCGTGGGCTGGTACAGGGATCAAACCCTGGACCCTGCTGTTACCAGCACCACACTCTAACCAGCTCAGCGCAGCAGCCAGCCTGTCACACTGTTCATGACCATGTGCTCAGTGCCAGGCAGGAACCTCACCCACACTTTCGACTTTAATCTGAGTTGTGCAGACTCAGCAACCGAAGAGCCAGGTTCCCGCTTTCTTGGGTTTGTAGCTGCCTGGTGGACATTTCCCTTCTCTTTCCCCCACTGACCCCTCCTGTGACATCTCAGTTTCAGCAAATGTGCCCATGCAGTAAAGGGCTGACCCAGCAGGCCTGAGTTGTCCAAACCCTGCACATTTCAAAGAAAGGGCTGGCCCCTGTTTAACTCCTGGAAGGAAATCTCTAAGCACTTAGAATATCCAGCCTGATAACATTGTCTTTATTTACCTGGGCCCTTAGACCACTCCAGAGAGTGTAGGCTAACAATGTGACTTTTGGTGGGGACCTTGGGCCACATGGTACTGGGAGGGGCAGGAGACTGTTACAAGGTGAATTGTGTCCCCGCCCCCCAAATCCTAACCCCTCAGCACATGTGAATGTGACTGTATTTGGAAATAGTGTCATTGCACGTGGAATTAGTTAAGATGGGGTTGTGCTGGAGTAGGGTGGGCACTAATCCAATAGCTGTTGTTCTTATAAAAAGGGGAGATTTGGACACAGACACGCACACAGGGAGAACACAATGTGAAGACGGGGGCAGAGATCGGGGTGATGCTTCTGCAAGCCAAGGATTGCCACAGCCACCAGGAGCTGGCGAGAGGCCTGGGACAGATTCTCAATCAGCCTCAGCAGGAGCCAGCCCTGCCCTGTCTTGATCTCAAACTTCTGGCCTCCAGAACGATAAGTCAGTAAATTTCTGTTGTTTACACCCCCCAGTGTGGGGATCTTTGTTACAGCAGCCCCAGGAAACTAATACACTAAAGTCAGCTCTGCAGGTACAACATAAAATGACCAACCCCCATCAAAACCCTGGACACCAAGGTGTGGGTGAGCTTTCCTGGTGGGCAATACTTGGTGTGTGTAGTTGCAGGTGGTCCCTGGGAGGCATAAGCACTGTCCACACAACTCCACTGGCAGAGGACAAATGGACGCTCATGCCTGGTCTCTCCTGGACTCTGATTTCATCTTTTCCTTGAACTGTAAGAAGCTATAACCATGAGCATAACAGCTTTTCCGAGGTCTGTGAGTCCTTCTAGTGAATCATGGAACCTGAAGCTGGGCTTGGGGAGCCCCAACCACAGTGGCCAACTTCAGTACATCAAGGACCCCTTACCCCCATGCTCCTGTCATTCTCCACATCCGGACTCTATGAATGTCTCCTTTACGATGTATTTTGCAAGTGCAAAGTTCTCATATGTACATGTTTGTATAGGATGGCGTGTCTCTGCTCAGTCTACTTTTATGTCCTGCAGTAAAGTTTTATTACATGATTATTATTACAGGCACGACACATAAGTTTAGTCCTTGACATTTTATTTTGTTGCTGCTACTGATCACGAGTGGGATTTTTCCATTGTATCTTCTAATCTGTAATAACTTGTATAAGGGCCGGCCCATGGCTCACTTGGGAGAGCCTGGTGCTGACAACACCAAGTCAAGGGTTAAGATCCCCTTACTGGTCATCTTTAAAAAAATAAATAAATAAAATAATAACTTGTATAAAGCAAAACAATGTATTGATACTTGTACTGATCTATATATTGACATTTATTTTATCCTCTCCTCATTATTGGAGAGAGGATATTGAGGTATATTTAATACCTTATTTTGAATAGCTTTTCAGTCAATTTATTGATTCACTTTTTTATTTTTGGGGGGCTGGCCACTTCAGGGATCCAAACCTTTGACCTTGGTGTTACCAGCACCACACTCCCCCTAGTAAGCTAACTGTCCAGCCTTATTGATTCATTTTAGATAGACAATTACTTCTCCTGCAACTTATGAAAGTTTTCCGTCATCCTTTTCAATACTTACATTACTGTTCTTACCTTATTGCAGAGGCTAGCATCACTAGAAAAATGTTAACAACTCTTACAGCATTTTAATTGTCTACTTCACCTGCTTGAATCCCTTCAGCAACTCCCCACTACCTACAGGACAGAGCTCCAGTTGCTGGTATTTGTGGCTTTCTACAGCTTGGCCAGAATCTACCTTTTCAGCCTGATTTCTCTTCCCAACTCACCCTAAGGACTCTCCGTGCCACACACCCTGTTCTTTTCCTTTTCTGCTTTTTGCTCGTGTTTCTCCCCCACACCACAGTGTCCCCTCCCTTTTCTCTGCCCACTCCAGTAAGTGCCCCACTCTCCATGTGCCCACATGTGATGTACACTGTGAGCCAGAGAGCAGAGCTAGCAGCTGACCCTAGCAAGGGGACAAGGACTGGAGAGAAAGCCAGACAGGCAGACTGACCACAGTGCACCTCGTCGGATCCATCGGAGCAGTCTACTCTGTCATCACACTCTGGGTTCACTTTGGTCACACACTGGCTATTCCCGCAGGAAAAGGAATTCCCTGGACAGCGGCCTGAGGACAGAGAAGAACCACGTTCCTGATCTCACTCTGCCATTCCCAGTCTCAGCGAGATACCACTCTCCACTTAGACCCTCCAGAGCATGGAAAACATCCCTTACATATTTGCTTGTCTGTGAGTATTTCTGAGATAACTTTCTTGCAGTTAGTACAGAGACATAACACAAGGATGTCAGTTAGCACTGGAGCCAGGGCTGAGCAGAGAAACGTATGTGAGCCACGTGTATGCTTTCAGATGTTCTAGTAGCTATGCTTTTAAAAAGTAAGATATAGGTAAAATTCAATTTTAAAAATTATAGTAAAATACACATAACAAAATTTACCATCCTAGCCATGTTCAGGTGCACAGCTCAGTGGCATTAAGCACGTTCACATGGCTGTGCAGCCATCACCACCATCATCTCCAGAACTTTCTCATCTTCCCAATCTGAAACCTGTCCCCATTAAACAGTCCTCAGCCCCCTCCCCAGCCCCTGGCACCCCCATTCTACTTTCTGTCCCTGTGGATCTGACGACTCTACGGACTGCCTGTGAGTGGAATCACACAGTGTTTGTCCTTGTGTGTCTGGCTTATTTCAGTGAACACAATGTCCTCAGGGTTCATCCATGTCATAGCACGTGCCAGGATTTCCTTCCTTTTTATGGCTGAATAATATTCCGCTGTGTGGATGGACCACATTGTGTTCATTTGAAAAGTCATTTTTTTTTCCTTTTTGTCCTTTTTACTGACCGGTAACGGGATCGCAACCCTCGGTGTTGCACCCGCACCGTGCTCAGCCAGTGAGCGGGAACCGGTCTCCACATGGGATCCGAACCCTTGGTGGGAGTGCCGCCACACTCCCAAGCGGCGCACTCTCCAGTGCGCCACCGGGCCAGCCCTGAAAAGTCATTTTTTTTTTTTTTTTTTTAAAAGATGACCGGCTGGGCCGGCCCGGTGGCGCACTGCTACAGTGCGCCGCTTGGGAGCGCTGCGGCGCTCCCGCCAAGGGTTCAGATCCCACATACAGACCGGTTCCCGCTCACTGGCTGAGCACGGTGCGAGTGCAACACCGAGGGTTGCGATCCCGTTACCGGTCAGTAAAAAGGACAAAAAGGAAAAAAAAATGACTTTTCAGGGCTGGCCCGGTGGCGCACTGGTACAGTGCGCCCCTTGGGAGCGCGGCGGCGCTCCCGCCAAGGGTTCAGATCCCACATACAGACCGGTTCCCGCTCACTGGCTGAGCACGGTGCGAGTGCAACACCGAGGGTTGCGATCCCGTTACCGGTCAGTAAAAAGGACAAAAA
>NW_007728276.1:103894-116227 GCF_000696425.1 Galeopterus variegatus | reverse complement strand
GGTGCTGATAACACCAAGGCCACGGGTTCGGATCCCATATGGGGATGGCCGGTTTGCTCACTGGGTGAGTGTGGTGCTGACAACACCAAGTCAAGGGTTAAGATCCCCTTACCAGTCATCTTTTAAAAAAAAAAAATGCAGTTGTTTTATTGTTTATTTTATTTATTTATTTTTTTAAAAAGATGACCGGCTGGGCCGGCCCGGTGGCGCACTGCTACAGTGCGCCGCTTGGGAGCGCGGCGGCGCTCCCGCCAAGGGTTCAGATCCCACATACAGACCGGTTCCCGCTCACTGGCTGAGCGAGGTGCGGGCGCAACACCGAGGGTTCCGATCCCGTTGTCGGTCCCGGTCCGGTACGGGCGCGACACTGAGGGTTGCGATCCGTTGCCGGTCATGAAAAAAAAAAGATAAAAAGGAGAAAAAAAAAAAAGATGACCGGCAAGGGGATTTTAACCCTTGACTTGGTGTTGTCAGCACCACACTCAGCCAGCGAGCTAACCGGCCATCCCTATATGGGATCTGAACCCGGGGCCTTGGTGTTATCAGCACCGCACTCTCCCGAGTGAGCCACAGGCCGGTGCTGAAAAGTCATTTTTAATAATATTTTATTTCACTCAAGAGATCTAAAATATTTTCATTTCAACATGTCATCAATATGAAAAATGATCAGTGAGAAATTTTACGTTCTTTTTCTCATATCAAGTCTTTGTAATCCTGTGTGTATTCTATACTCACAGGACAGAGGGATTTCTCAGGACATGGGACTTTCAGTACTAAAACCTGCACAGTCCCAGGTGAGCCAGGACGCGCTGATCGCCCTACACACGTGGTACTAGTCATGTTTTTCATTTTCTGTATTCTGATGCTGGGATATCTTGGGGTCTTATTGACCCTGGAGGGACAGCCCTGCCTAGAGTTGACTAGTTCCTAGACATAACAAACAACTCAACCAGAAGCATGCCTTTCAAACGCAAACCAACCAACCCAGAACTCACACCCCACCCCTCCTCTGTGGGGCTCTGAGCCAGTATCCACCTGCCCCAATCTCCCCAGGGCCAGCCCCTGTGCTCAGAGGTCTCCTACAGGGTCTCTCTGGACATCTGCACTCAGTGCCTCACATACTGTCATGAGCTGCAGCAAATCTGGCCATTGCATGTAAAGACCAGGCGTGTCTGTGGTTTGAACCTCTCCTGGGGCTGCCGCTGGTGTGTTGATCATCAGTAACGTCCAGCCTGCCGAGGTCACTGCCCCACCAGCTCCAGCCATGACCACAGGTCACAGAACACTCAAACTTGGCTCGAGACAGGAGATGAGCACGTTTTTATCCCACGATTCAACTTTGAGGATTTCATAACCGCATATTTTTACACATATGGATCATGGCAGCAAAACGCAGGTTACAACTCACACGTCTATCACGATGGGGGGGCTCAAAACACCGGGGTACAAACAACGATGGAAACATATGCGTTCCTTGTAAATTACGCTACATCCCATCTTCTTGACACGGAAAGATGCCCACAGTGCGACATGGAGCAAAGGGAGCCGGTTACGTAGGATCTGTTTATGGAAAACGAGGTCTATCCCCCTCGGGCCTGTGGACACTGGGGCAGGATCACTCTCTGTGGTGGGGCGTCCTGGGTGCTGCAGGTGATGGGCAGCGTCCCTGCCTCCACCCACTCCATGCCAGGAGCACCCCCCAGCTGTGACAACCACAGATGTCCCCAGACATGGCCCAGTGTTCCCCGGGGGGTTGCAGGATCGCCCCTAGTTGAGGAGCATTGATGTCAAAGCTAAACAAATGTCTCCACACGTGTGTATTGCAATGTCTAGAAGGAAAGTCACCAAAATCTTAAAAACGACAAGATTTCCAACACTTATCCTTTTTCAAAACCAACCACCACCAATCCTGTTTCCTCGTAACCCTGCTCGGCCACGTATGGTTCGCAGCCCGCTCCGTGGGACCACGAGCCTGTCTCCTGCAGGAGGCTGGTGCCACAGCCAGCATCTCCCGTGTCCCCGGGGTTTCCTCCGCTTACTTGCAAGCAGTCTTAGGAAACCTCTGCAGGTAGCACAATCACAGAAGATCTGGCAGAAGGCGGGGAGCTCGTGACATCGAGAAGCACATACCTGACTTTACGTCTCTTTCTGTCAACGGTCCCTTATGGGTCCCTGCGGGAAGGCAGAGAGGACAGAAGCTCATTCAGTGAGTGGCGAAATCTTTGAAAACGTGTATCGCGGGCAGCCAGCAGCGCAAAGCACAGAGCCGCGCCGAGCACCACGGAAGCCACTTAAAATGAAGATGAAATCCAATTAAACACTCTGTCCCTCAGTCTCGCCGGCCACACGTGGAGCACTCAACAGCCCCACGGGGCTGGGGCTACCGTATCGGACAGTGCGGACAGGACTGTGCCATCCCCAAGAAAAGTTCTGTCAGCGCTGGAGCAGAGGTGACTAAGACCCAAAGCAGTGTGTCGGGGCTGGTGGGAGGGGATTATAAATGTCCTTCACAGCAAGGTCACGGTGGCAAGTCTATAACCTCACGACAGCCTAAACTGGTGTCTGGCCTCCAGTCACCCCCCACGGCACCGTACACCTTGAGAGCGCAGCATTGACTCTTATTTCTACAGCAGGGATTGGCAACCTACAGCCGTGGGCCAAACCTGGCCCACTGCTTGTTGTTGTAAATAAAGTTTTATCGGCACACAGCCACACCCATTCTTTCACATACCCTCCATCGCTGCTTTTGTGCTACAGTAGCAGACTTGAGAGGTCGCAACCAAGACCCAAACATGAAAATATTTACACTCTGGCTCTTTGTGGAAAGAGGTGGCCGACCCCAGGTCTATGCCATTGACAAGAAAGCAATGTGGGCGTGTTTTCCTTTCACGGGAGGGGCGGTCATTGAAAACCTGCAGTTTAATGCAACCGTCTATGGCTCCCCTTCCAAAGCAGCCCCCTCCAGCTTCCTCTTGATGGTGTGTCAGCCTTGATGGCCCACTCACCTGTGAGCTCGGCCGACAGGATGGTGCCGTAGGCAGCCAGGCGGATGCCACCTTCCCGTAGCCTTGCCCGAATCCCGTTCTGCAAGAGCTCCTCCTCCAGGCCCAGGCGCAGCAGCTGGAGCGCTTGCAGCAGGAAGCGCAACTGGAACCGCACCAGCACGCTGGAGTTCGCATCCCTACAGGCAGGAGGAGAGGCCCTTGGAGAGAGAGGGGCTCCCCTCTGCTGGAACCTTCCAGAATCTCCCAGATGTGCACCAAGGTCCCTTCACCCAGTGGAGGCTCTGACTCACCTGTAACTTAGCACCGTGCAGTCCACACAGCTTGCCTCTAACTCTGTCTTCCGAAAGCTGCTTACAAACTGCAACAGAAACACCACCAGCCAACACTGAGACCCAGGGCAACGGCAGCCGCCACCGCGGACACCCGCATGTGCTGAGGGCGCCGGGGAGGGGGTGGGTTCTATGGAGAAGTGTCTCCTTTTACACTCTGTAAAGGTGCATTTTGAAGTTATTCATATAAAAATATCGTTCCATCAACGGATGGATAAATAAAAAATGGGATATATCCACACTGTGGAACATTATTCAGCCATAGGAGGGGATGAATCCCACTCCTGGGTATACACCTAAAAGAACCCGGAGCGGAGTCGTGAAGAGACACCGTGCGCCCGTGCACAGCAGCGCTCCTCGCAGCAGCTGACAGGTGGAGACGACCCAAGTGTCCACAGACAGACGCACGGACACACACGGCGCGGTCCATCCACACACGGGAGCATCACTCGGCTGTGAACAGCGGCGAGGCTCTGACACACGCTGCCACGGGGATGGACCCTGAACACGTCACACTCAGTGACAGATGCCAGACACACAAGGCCACACAGCGTGTGACTCCATTTACATGAAACGTCCAGAACAGGCCGATCCACAGAGACAGGAAGTGGATTCGTGGTTGCTGGGGGATGGGGGTGGGGGGGTGACTGCTGATGGGGACAGAGTGTCAGTTTGGGAAGATGAGAAAGTTCTGGAGGCGGATGGCGATGTTGGTTGCACAACCGTGTGAATTACTTAATGCCACGGAACCGTACACTTTTTTTTTTTGGTGGCTGACCGGTATGGGGATCCGAACCCTTGACCTTGGTGTTACAGCACCACGTTCTAACCAGCTGAGCTAAGCGGCCGGCCCCGTACACTTGAAAATGATTAAAATGGCAAATTTTATGTTATGTGTATTTTACCATAATTTAAAATGTTTTAAAAAGGGAAGTTATGCTCGTTATCTGTGGCCTGTTTTCCACCCTCATCCCCGCCCCAGAGAGGGCCATGGCTGAGTGGCAATATTCCAGGGTGTGCATGGACCACTGTGCTTGTCTATTTCTCCACTGACGGGCACGTGGGTTGTTTCCACTTCTGGGCTGCTGTGAACACCCACGCGCGGGCTTCTGTGCGGACACACGTGTTCACTTCTCTTGGGCGGACACCCAGGAGTGGAACGGCTGGACCGTACAGTGACTCTATGCTCAGCTTCTGCAAGAGCCACCAGCCTGTTCCCCACGGCGGCTGCAGCGTCTCCCATTCCCACCAGCAGCGCATGAGGTTCTGACTTCTCTGCGAGAGCAAAGCCGAGAACCTCCGCACGTGGCCTGCAAGTCCTGCATGTGTCAGTCCCCACAGGACACAACTCTCCCCTGCGTGCACCAGCCTGGCCACCCTGGCCTCAACCTGTGTGTCCCACAGCTCCACCACCCTGTCCCAGAGCCCTGCTAGGCTGCGGCCCCCACTTGGCTTCCGCCTCCTGCTCTCCATCCTCCAGCATGGGAAGCTCCTCCAGGTCAAAGCCCCCAAGTCACCCCTTTGTCCATCTGGCCCCCAAAGGCAGGCTGCCCTCACCAGCATCTCCAGAGTGGGCGTCAGCGTGCGGTAGTAGTCCGAGGTCACCTGCTGCAAGCTGCTGGCATAGCGGACCCCTTGCAGCTCGGCCGTGTGTTCCACGCGGACGCCCTGTGTAGAGAGGAGGGCTGCGGACGAGACCAGGGCCCCGTGAGAGAGCCCGGCCGCGGGGGCTCGGGGCTCAGGGCTCGGCTGAGCCTGCCACCGAAGGCCCCGGCCTCTCTGCTCCTATGCCACCCTGGAGTCTGATCACGCCCAACACGTGTGAGATGGGTGACTTCCAAAGTGTCCTGGTTTGGTGATGAATTCTATGGTCACTTACTCGAAGGCCCCCAGGTACAGCATAAGGCTGGTAAACATTGAACTGAGCGGGCCCCAGATGTCCCCAAGTTTTCTGTTAGGGCAGGAATAGGTCCTGCTCCTTCATGTCTGATTTGCAGTGTCTGCTCACGTGACCATGGAAGGACAGTCCCACCTCCTCCCTGGGAAGGGGACACTAAATATTACAGAGGCATAATCAGAGCCGGGTGACCTAGGGCCACTGTCACCTGAGGCCACCCTCCGGAAAACACAAATTTCTAACCGTCAGAAACATTGTGCCAGAAAGTACACAACTACACAAAAAATTTTAGATAAAGCCTACAATAGCAACCACATAAACCACGAAAGCATGAGTGTTGGTCCAAAATATGTTGGAACTGTCGAAAGTGCACACTAACAAGAACTGGCCATAATTACAAAATTTAAAAAAACGACATTAGTGGGCCGAGCCCGTGGTGCACTCGGGAGAGTGCGGTGCTGGGAGCACGGCGGAGCTCCCGCTTCGGGTTCGGATCCTATATAGGGATGACCGGTGCGCTCACAGCGCACACTGGCTGAGCGTGGTGCGGCCGGTCTCAAAAAAGGACAAAAAAAAAAAAAAAAAAAAAAAACGAAATTAGCAACAAGTAAACCGTGAAAGCTAGGTCCCAATTCTATTTATCCTAAAGGGACATATATTCATGCAGATAGATATGTAGATATTCATTTGTTCAATAGATAGAATAAATATTCTAAACCAGCTCTAAAAATGGTCTGTTTTCTCATTTGAGAAACTAAAAGTAAAGAAAAACTAGCACCCTGTGGTGTGGGCTGAACTGCCCGTGTGCTGTGTCCCAGCTGCTCATTCATTAAGTCTTTGCTTTGAAATAATTATAGACTCATAGGAAGCTGCAGAAATAGTGCACAGAGGGCCCCGCACCCTTCACCCAGCCTCCCCCAACCTCTCCAACTACAGTTCTGAGCTGTCTGGGAAGGGGCTGAATGTTCACTTTCATTTTAAAAAAATTTTAATTTTAATTGGAAGTGCTTCTTAGAGACTTCCCGGGGCTTCAGGGTGTCCTGCTGGGGATTACACTGATCTGTCCTCAAAATGTATCTGTGTTTCTAGATACAGGTGTGAACCTGTGCCCTGTCCCTGCCTCTCACTAGGATGTGCGCACACACACACACACACGCATAGGCACACACGTGCACACACATGCATAGGCACACACAGGCACGCACGCATGTGTACACGCATGCACAGGCACGTGCACACATGCATAGGCACACACGTGCACACACACGCATAGGCACACACGCACATGCACGCACGTGCACACACACGCACACGCACAGGCACGTGCACACACACGCATAGACGCACGCAAGGCACATGTGCACACACACAGGCACACACACAACACATAGGCACACACATGCATGTGCACACACAGCACAGGCACGCACACACACAGGCACACAAGCTCAGGCACACACGTGCGCACACACAGGCATTCACATGCACGCGCGCACACACAGGCACGCACGCATGTGTACACGCACGCACAGGCACGTGCACACACACGTACAGGCACGCACACGCACGTGCACACTCACACACAGGCACACATGCACAGGCACGCACAGGCACGTGCACACTCACGAACAGGCACACATGCNACACGCATAGGCACACACGCACATGCACGCACGTGCACACACACGCACACGCACAGGCACGCACAGGCACGTGCACACTCACGCACAGGCACACACGCACAGGCACGCACACGTACGTGCACACGCATACGCACGCACACGCACACACACACATAAACCCACGGAGCCCAGATTTTATTGCACTTCACACCCACAGCCACTAGAGGGCGTTAGTCAAACGTGTCTGGCTCTGGGATGTTCCAGAAGTTCCACAAACATTAAATTATAAAAAATCAGGGGGACCCACACAAGGCGTCCAACTTTCTATTTTGTCACACAGGAGCATTTCCCTTAAACTACCACTTACTATCATCATTTTATAAAAGAAGGGTGAAGAAAAGATTTTTTTTTTTAAAGAAGAGAAAATCAAAACAGACAAGAAAGGTGATTTTAACGCCCTCCAAATAAGACAGTCGGAAACCTGTCATCTCAGCATAAACCCTCCCAGGTCTCCGCCGTCCAACAGAACTCCATGCCAGGATGGAATGTTCTAGATCTTCCCTGCCCAACAGTGCCCACGAGCCACGGGCAGTTGAAACATGGCTGCTGGGACTATGAACTGAATTTTAAATGTTATTTAGTTTTAGGAATGATTTAAATCTAAACGTCCCTGGAGCTAGGAGCTGTCGTGTTCATTTCTGCATCGTTTGTAACGGTTGCTCGTGCTTCCCAAGAAGAATTCCTGTCTGTGCTCTAGATCACAACACGCAGGACTCTAGGACAAGTGACACACGAGCAGAAGCAAGATTCTGGAAGAGATGCAGACTGTCATTCATGTTATGAGTATATGCAAAATACACGATAGCAGGTGTCGCAGTGATGCTGGACAAAAGATGGTTGTGGTCACACTTGAAAGAAACCTAATCTTTGAATAGGTGTGATTTATGCACGTGGCGCAAAAATCAAGCAATGCCGAAGGGCGGACGGTGCAAGGTCTCCCTCCTGCACCTGCGGCCCAGGGCCCCTGCCTCGGCCTCAGAGGCAACCAGTTAATCAGACTGTGAAACTTCCTTCCTGAAAACTATTTATGCACATAGACAGGCAGTTTTTCACTTCCCGCTACTCTGCACACACATTCCCCTTTTTGAAACTTAGGTCACTTGCGGATCGTTCCATCCAAACCCAGGAGACGCTTCCTTTGTTTGTTTTTATAACAGCAGCCCCTGCGCTGTACGGACGTGCTGCATCTCTGCGTGTCCTGTGCTAAACAATATCAATACGATGCTGTTATTCAAACAATGAAAGAAATATGGACTGTGGGCAGCTGTGGGTGGCAGGTGGTGGGAACGTAAGTGATGGGTCATTTCTATACTTTTTGGTGCTGTTCAGATTTCTCAAATCTTTCTAAAACAAGTTCATTCCACCGTCCCTACTTCCCTTCAGCTGGAAAACTTCCTTCGGGAACCCCTTCAGTTGGGAAACTGCAATTGGCAGTAACCCGCCTCCCCCTCCCCCACCCCCCTGACAGTGACTCCTGCGTCCCCCCTATCTTCAATGGCCTGAAGGGTCAGCCTTCACTACCACGCTTGGACGCTCGGCCCTTTGATTCTGGGCCCTTTGATTCTGACAGCACTGAGCCACTTCTGAGTGTCTTTGTGCAAGTTGCCTGATTTTGTGAAGCCAGCCAATCCCACAGCCACTTACCCCAAAGGACTCCCAGGGTGAGGACCACCACACAGGTGGCCACTACTGCGGTGATGGCCACCCGACAGCACGCGGCGTCCGGAGCGGCGACTTCTTTGGTTGTCCTGGGCACAAGCTGTAAGTCAGCCACGGTGGGCTCCATGGCTCAGAGATGAGACACCAGGACAGCGAGCTAAGTGCCAGCACAAAAGGGACAGAAAAACAAGGTCAGGGCTCGAAGGCGTTTTTCTTGCCCTAAGCAAGGGTCGCACTTGTGGCATTGTTATGTGGCGCATGACTGGATGACCTGCTCAGAGCCACCAACCCTCTCAAACTCTCTCCATCCTTTCACCTCACTTTGTAATCACAGCCACCGTGGCCACCACCGGCACCTCAGGTGTCTGTCCTCACTAGAATTCACTCTCCAGCCGTGTGTTGGCACATGTTTAATGACAGGCTTCAGTGAAGGGAAGGGACCTGATTTGTAGTGTCTGCCAATTCCTGTGGTGTAAATACTCCCACTGCGGCCGATGTGAAGCCACTCACGTCACACCACGGGACAGAGCTGGGGGAGACGCAGTATGAACTGCTGTACATCTCCCACCATGCAGATACTAATAGACGCAGACAAGCTCAGGACCGGAGACCACGGGTCGGAGAACTTTTTCTGGAAAGGACCAGGTAGTAAATATCTCCATCTCGTGAGCCCTGCAGGCTCTGTGCGAAGGCCCTAACCCCGCCATCGCAGCACGGAAGCAGCCAGCCCACATTGTGGACCGTTTCCTGTGGCCACGTTCCAGTAACGCTTCCTTCATGGACCCTGAAATTCAAATCCCGTATAATTTTCACATGTCACGATATTATTCCTTTTTTTAGAGTCTTCTTTGACCATTTAAAGTGCAAAAATAATTCTTAGATCAAGGGCTATAAAAACGGGTGTGTGGGGGGAGCTGTTTAGTATGTGGTGTTGGTAACACCGAGGTCAAGGGTTCAGATCCCCATACTGACCAGCCCCCCCCCCAAAAAAAATACATGCACAGGTGGCCAACATGACAAGGCCTGTGGGCTGCAGTTTGCTGGCCCCCGGCGTAGATAATAGTAAAATGCAGGAAAATGACCATGGAGGGGTGACTTGAG
Source organism: Galeopterus variegatus (assembly GCF_000696425.1). Classification (NCBI taxonomy): domain Eukaryota; kingdom Metazoa; phylum Chordata; class Mammalia; order Dermoptera; family Cynocephalidae; genus Galeopterus; species Galeopterus variegatus. The sequence continues at coordinate 106,554 of NW_007728276.1, read as the reverse complement.
TGCTTACGACCTTTGTTTATACAGGCTGAGGGTCCCTTATCTGAAGTGCTTGGGACCGGGAGTGTTTTGGATTTTGGATTTTTTCAGATTTTAAAACATTTGCATTACACATACCTGGCATCCCAGATTCAAAGATCTGAGCATCGTGAGCCTCATATCAGCTCTCAAAGAGCACTTGTGGCTTTGGGAGCATTTTTGGATTTCAGATTTTCAGATCTGGGATGCTCAACCTGTAATATAACTTTTAAATTGTGAGTGTATATAATGTAATCTTCGATAACATCTGTGGTTAACAACCAGCTCCAGCACGTCCTTGGTTGGAACCGTCTGTCGTACACAACGGTTTTGGTACCTAAAAGGTGGCAACACGTGGCAGATTCAGCAATGATCAAACGATTATTCTCCCTGGACCTCAGATTCACTGGGTCTACCAGAGGCCCTGCCTTCCCTCCAGACCTGCTTATTCCCCACCTCTTGTGTTCCTGAGGCCCAAATTTCCTCAGGGGGATCCCACCCACCCACATCGGCCCCTGCGTGTTAGGTGAGCTCCTGGGAGGGGGCAGGTGATCCAGGCCAGGACTTCTCCAACTCAAATGTGCTTATGAAGACCTGGGGGTCTTGTTAAACTGCAGATTCTGAATGAGCAGATTTGGGTGGGGGGACGGAGACCCTGCGTTTCTGACACCCCCTGGGGGTCCCGATGCTGCTGGTCTGTGGTGAGGGTCTGTGGTTGTTCAGAAGTTTCCTTCATCTGCCCCCCACCTCCTCGCCACGGTGACGTGAGTCGGGACAAGGCCCCTCCCGCACACCAGCACCCATATAACACCAAGTATTTCAGCTTTGTTTTAAAAATACTTTCTGATTTAGAACAGTTTTAGATTTACAGACAAATTGACAGCGCAGAGTCCGCACATCGCCCTGACTCAGTGTTCCCTGTGAGTAATGTCTTACGTTAGCGTGGCGTGTCTGTCACTGTTAATGAGCCAGTATTGATACATTATGATCAACTAAAGTCTCTACTATACTCAGATTTTCTTTAGCTTCCCCCTCCTGTCCCTTCTGGGTCCCAAGGTGCTGTTAGAGCCTCAATGTTTGTGTCCCCCCCAAATTCATATGTGGAGGCTTTGGGAGGTAATTAGGTCACAAGGGTGGAGTCTTCATGCTGGGGTCAGTGCCTTTAGAAAAGGGACCCCAGACAGCTCTATCACCCTCTTTCTGCCATGTGAGGTGACAGCGAGAAGGTGGCCATCTGCAGCTCCAAAGAGGGTCCTCACCAGAACCCAACCCTGCTGCACCCTGACCTTTAACTTCTGGCCTCCAGAACTGTGAGAAATAAATTTCTGTTGTTCATAAATGTCTTAGTTCATCTTCTGTTGCTTATTACAGAACACTTGAAATGGAGTAATTTATAAAGAAACAAAATGTATTTCTTATAGTTCTGGAGGCTGGGAAGTCCAAGGTCAAGGGGGCACATCTGGTGAGGGCCTTCTGGCTGGTGGGGACTCTCTGCAGCAGTCCTGAGGTGGTGCAGTGATCACATGGAGAGGGGCTGAGTGTGCCACTCGGGTCTCTCTTCTTATAAAGCCACCAGTCCATTCCCATGANGTAATTTATAAAGAAACAAAATGTATTTCTTATAGTTCTGGAGGCTGGGAAGTCCAAGGTCGAGGGGGCACATCTGGTGAGGGCCTTCTGGCTGGTGGGGACTCTCTGCAGCAGTCCTGAGGTGGTGCAGTGATCACATGGCGAGGGGCTGAGTGTGCCACTCGGGTCTCTCTTCTTATAAAGCCACCAGTCCATTCCCATGATAATGCATTGATCCATTAACCCATTAACCCACTAATCCATGAACGGGTTAGTCCACTCATAAAGGAGCCCTCCCAATCCAATCACCTCAGGACGGCCCATGCCCAACTGCATTCTGTGGAACAAATGACCAGGCACCACCTGAGAGCTCGTCAAGCCCTAGTAGATGACACCAGACCTCCAGGGCGGGTACATTCTAGGACGGCCACCAAGATGGCACCTCCTGGTGGTCACACCCTCCCTTGAGTATGGGCAGGGCTTCGACTTGCTTCTAACCAATAGAGGATGGCGAAAGTGATGGGATGTACCTGGTGACCCGCATGTGATTACCTCACATCAGATGACAACACCCCTCTGGCCGACTCTCCCTGTTGCTGGCTTGACACTGCACGTGTGGTCAGGAGCAGACAGCAGCCTCTAGCCTCCAGCCAGCAAAAAACGAGGCCCTCAGTCCTCCAGCCACAAGGAACTACATTCTGCCAACAACCCCATGCACATGAAAGCGGATCTTTCCCCTGTCAAGCCTTCAGATGAGACCTCAGCCTCGGCTGACAACTTGATTGCAATCTGATGAGAGACCCTGAGCAGGGGTCCCAGCTAAGTGGAGCCTGCTTTCCTGACCCCCAGAAACTGTGAGATAATAACACGTGTGTTGTTTCATGTTGTTTCACAGCAAAGAAAATGAATACACCACTTTATCCACTGAATGCTACTCAATAGTCAACTGTTGGCTCCATTTTTATAAGTCTGCAAAATTTGAGCTATAAGCTGTCTCTCCATCATAACAGTTAATGCTTTTTTTTTTTTTTTGTCTTTTTCCGTGTCCGGCAACGGATCGCAACCCTCAGTGTTGC
>NW_007728276.1:98784-102905 GCF_000696425.1 Galeopterus variegatus | reverse complement strand
AAAAAAAAAAAAAAAGCTTTTCTTGTTAAGAAGGCTGTGGCTTAAGAAAAATAGCTCTGCAATCTTTGTAGAACAGAACCTTACTGCTCTGGCCTCTAGCTTCCTGCTCTGTAAAATGGGCACCGTGCAATGCCTGTCACCTGGCTGATTTTTGCCTAGTTTGGAGAGGTGGTAGCAGGAGGAGCCCTGACACCTTTGCCTCAGACACTTCTCAGTGTCAAAAGCCAACAGATTTCCTTTCTCACTTAAGGCAGTGGTTTCTGTGCTTGCAACTAGAAGCCCCAAGATGTTGCCTTGGGTGCAGTAACCCGCATCCAGCCTCCTGCTGGGTGATTCTCTGACATTCACGAGACCCACGCAAACTTTCACCCCAAACTCAACGTGTCCACAGCCTGCAGAGAAGACTTTCTCTCCAGAGGGGGTGAATCACCTTTCCATTTTCTGCAAAGGTGATCTGATGACGTCCCCTTGGCCTCGGTGCCTCTTGGGACTCTGCCTCCGACATGTGGGTGGAGAGAGACTCAAACCAGGCCTCTGACACACTTTTGTCCATTAGAATCCCACACAAAAGGAAGCTGGGAACGCAATCCCGTCCTATTTCCCTTGAGGGAGCTCCAGGGAGGTGCACAATTGGTGGGGGCTTCCCTGGAGGGCGTGGGGCTGACACGCAGGACACCCAGTTAGACTTGAAGTTCAGACAAACCAGACATACTTTGTAGCGTTAAGTATGTCCCTGTGATGGTTAATTTTATGTGTCTACTCGGCCAGGCCATAGTGACCACTCGTTTGGTCAAACATTATTCTGGATGTTGCTAAGCAGGTGTTTTTACATGTGATTCTCACTCACATCAGTGGACTCTGAGTAAAGCCGGGGACCCTCCACCATGTGGGTGGGCCTCATCCAAGCAGTTGACGGCCTAAGAGAAAAGACTGAGGTCCCCTGGGAAGAGCAAATTCTGCCTCCAGCCGGCCTTCAGCAGCAGCTCTGCCCAGGTCTCCTGCCTGCCCTGCAGATTTCAGACCTGCCAGCCCCACGATCGTGGGAGCCAACTCTGAACCTTGACCTTGGTGTTTTTAACACTGTGCTCTAAACAACCGGGCTAAACGGCCAGCCCCCCAATTCTTTAAAATAAATCTCCATCTCTCTCTCTTTTTCTGTCTCTGTGTGTGTGTGTGTGTGTTCACCTGATTGGTTCTGTTTCTCTGGAGAACCCCGTCTCCAATTCGTATTTTAGCATAAGTGTGTCTCATGCAATATTTGGGACATACTTACTAAAAAAAACCTTTTGTTGTTTTTCTGAAATCCGAATGTACCTGTGTGTGCTGTGTGTTTACTGTTAAGTCTGGCGACCCCATGCTGAGGCTCAGCCAGCATGCTCCATCCTCAGGGGAGCACGTCCCTGCTGGGAACAGTCACTCCGTGTGCATGTCCCGGCCACCATCCGGAGCCACTGAGAAAGGGGAGACGTGGGGGCAGCGGGGACTGAGGCTCTGCAACACATGCCCCTTTATTCTTCCACTTGAGGTGAATCAACTCCTGAGAGCCAGAGGATCTCTAAGAATCACTTGATGAAATGTTTTAGGGACAAAAGACACCAACATTTGCTTCTGTGATCAGAGCTGGAAACTCGAATTTAGTGTCTGAGAGCACTGGGATCCCCCCCAACACACACACACTGTGTTCATTCAGCCCCAGCCACTTCTGCTGTCCCTGCCCCGCAGGGTTTCTAACATTCCTGTGTTCTCTGAATTGTCTCATCATCGCCATCATCAGCTCGAAGAAAGGGCTCTGCTGCTATTGAGCATCGAATATAGAAGCACTATTCATCCCACCGTCCACCCATCCAATATTTACAAGGGGCCAGGCCAGCCCGGCTGCGTCGTGCTGGGTACACCGCCCCGAATGAGGCAGATATGGTTCTCTGAGCTCATAGCACTGAAATCTTAGGAGGAGAGGCCCAAATAAATTGAAATATTGTTATCAGATCCTTTTGTGGTTTGTAAGTGTGAAGATTGGGTTTTCACTCTGTTGTGTAAGATGTGCCTCCTGCAGACTTTGTTACAACATTAACACTACCCATCGGATGTGATAAAAAAATAATAATAATAAAACAAAATAACTACCATAAAGGCTCAAAACTAGAAGTACATTCATGGGGCTTTGAGTCTGTGTGCAGACAGGGGTGCCAAGGGATGGTTTCCCAAAGGAGTGGCAAGTTATCCAAGTTTGGAAGGATAAGTGAGAATTCAGTGAGTGACCCGTTCAAGGAACAAATTCCATACAGCAATGACAACACATGGGAAAGCCCCGTGACAGCAAGGAGGAAGTAAAGACCACCGTAGAGAAAGTGCATTAGTCAGCTACAGCTGCGTAACAAATTCCCACAAACTTAGCAGCTTAAAACAACACACATCTATTAACCCACAGTTTCCGTGGGCCAGAATCCTGACACGTTTTAGCCATTCCTCTGCTCAGGGTCCCACAAGGCTACCATGAAGCTGTCAGCTGGGCTGTGTTCTCCTCTGGAGGCTCAGCTAAGGAAGAGTCCACTTTCCAGCTCCTGCAGTCATTGGCAGGGTGTGTTTGCTTGCGGTGGTTGGACTGAGGTCCCCATCTTCTTGCTCGTTGTTGGCCAAGGGCTGATCTCAGGTGCTGTGGGCCTCCATCTCACAGCCCCCTAACAACGTGGCAGCTACTCCTTCAAGGGGACACTCACTCCAGTCTGCTAGGACGGCATCTTAGAGAATGTAACGCCATCATGGGAGCCGTGCCCTGTCTCCTTGCTCATATAGTGTCATCTACTCCAGAGAGAAACTATGGCATCATATTCATGGCAAATATGATATAGATTCCATGTGGAATATGGATTTATATCCATGCGGGGTTCTACCCACCCTCAGAGGGGAGGGATTATACAAGGTGTGCACACCTGGGGTCAGGAATTCTCAGAACCATCTTAGAATTCGCGTCGCTGAGAAAGCGAGGCAGGTGGCCTGAGGTTGGAGTTGAGATAAACAGGGGCCTGACCAAGTGGGATCTCTTCCCCTAAGAGGAAAGCTGGTGCCCACACAGGGGTCCGTGTTCAAGAGATCAGACACTGAAAACGCCCTAAGTGACCACCGAGAGGGAGCTGGATACGTAAACAGTCATACAGCTAAACCAGCAAAGTAGAAAACGTTAGCCATTGGCCCTGTGTGGCTATTAAAATGGAAATCAATTAAAATAAAATAAAATAAAATTCCATTCCTGAGCCACACCAGCCACATGTCAAGCACTCAACGGCCACGGAGTGCCAGCCGCTACCATACTGGACAGCTCAATGGAGGAAATCCCCATCATCACAGAACGTTCTATGAGGCAGCACTGGGGCAGACAGGAGTTAGCGCGCTGCGGGCTGAGGGCCACATCTGGTCTTCCACCTCTGTTTGTGAATAAATATTTGGAGGGGGCAAGGACACAGCCGTGCCATTCACGCATGAATTTGTGCATATGTTGCTTCTGGTGCTTTCACACTACGATGGCCACGTAGGGGCATCCACAGAGATCGTCTGGCCCCCCAAAGTAGAAAATATGTACTCCCTTTGGCCCTTTACAGAAAGTGTACCACGCACTGGTCTTTCCTACACTGTAATTGGAAGGAATAACAGACCCACGTTCATACTAACGTGACCAGTCCTCTAAGGCATCAAAAGACCACAAAACAGTGCAGTGTTTCTTGTGCATGTGTGTATTTAACTCATGGCATAGAAGATTAGTGTATTAAACTATTAATGGTAGTTTCCACTGGGGGGTGAGATGGAAGATGGAGTTGGGAGGGTTTTTTTGTCTTGTCCTATAAAACAGTCATTCTCACCAGGGGTGATTCTATGCCCGGGGGCACTGGGCAGTGTCTGGGGACATTTGTGGTTGTCACAACTGGAGGAGCTCCTGGCATGGAGTGGGTGGAGGCCAGGGACGCTGCTCAGCACCTGCGGTGCCCAGGACGCCCCACCACAGAGGAAGATCCAGCCCCAGTGTCCACAGTGTTGAGGGGGAAAAACCCCGCTACATACGTAGAGTAACGGTTAGAATGAGAACGTGCTCATTCGGTAAAAAAAAAAAAAAAAAAAAAGGAAGAGAA
>NW_007728276.1:74161-98379 GCF_000696425.1 Galeopterus variegatus | reverse complement strand
GTTTCTTGTGCATGTGTGTATTTAACTCATGGCATAGAAGATTAGTGTATTAAACTATTAATGGTAGTTTCCACTGGGGGGTGAGATGGAAGATGGAGTTGGGAGGGTTTTTTTGTCTTGTCCTATAAAACAGTCATTCTCACCAGGGGTGATTCTATGCCCGGGGGCACTGGGCAGTGTCTGGGGACATTTGTGGTTGTCACAACTGGAGGAGCTCCTGGTATGGAGTGGGTGGAGGCCAGGGACGCTGCTCAGCACCTGCGGTGCCCAGGACGCCCCACCACAGAGGAAGATCCAGCCCCAGTGTCCACAGTGTTGAGGGGGAAAAACCCCGCTACATACGTAGAGTAACGGTTAGAATGAGAACGTGCTCATTCGGTAAAAAAAAAAAAAAAAAAATAGGATGAGAACAGAGGACTTTAGAAGGTCACAAGGAAGTACGAAGTTCCTGGGGTACCGATTAGCCAAGGTTGGGAATACTGGATATACTGTCGGTCCTAAACTATGTGTGTCGAATGGAATTTAGCACCTTGAAGGGTCAGCAGGACCACAGCAGCAGGAAAAGGGGTCCCGGAAGAAGGAAGGAGGCTGCCAAAGCCCAGAGGCATTGCAATGAGATGTGTTTAGGGAATCTCAGGCTTGGGGTGGGCCGAGGAAAGGTGTATGCTGGGGCAGGGCACAGAGCAGGTGACAGGCGAGTCAGTCTCAGAAGTTCAAACCTTGTCCTAGGACAAACACTGTTAAGACAATGGAGAGCTGTTCAGTGTCAAGCAAATTTAGAAAGCTTTTGCCAAACGCATTCCTGATTCACCCACAGTGACCAACTGTCCCAGGTTTTCCAAGACTGCCCATTTTAGCACCAAACGTCCCATGTCTCAGGAAACCCCTCAATTCCGAGCAAACCAGGACAGTGGGCACGCTGTAGGTAACACCTAAACACGGTCAATCCAAAATTGAATGTGGGGGCTGCCCAGTTGGCTCAGTTGGCTAGAGCGTGGTGTTATAATACCAAGGTCAAGGGTTCGGATCCCCACACTGGCCAGCTGCCAAGGAAAAAACCAACTGAACATATTTCCTTTATCCAAACTGCCTCTCATCCATGCTGTCGCCCAAGCCCTGAATCCTTCTTCTTTACTCATTCCTGCAAATTCTACCTCCTGAATTTCTGCAGAACAGGGGTCACCAAACTTCCTCTGCAAAGGGCCAGCTGTTTTCTGCAAACAGTAAATGCTTTCAGCTTTGCAGCCACAAAGTCTCTGTTACAACAGAACTCTGCTGTTGTCACACAAAAGCGGCCACAGACTGTAACACATCGACAGATGGCTATGGCTGTGTTCCGGTTTCTAAAGTTAGCCTGTTGGCCATAACTTGCTGACCTTTGGTTTAGAATCCATCATTTGTCTTTCTCCCCACTCCCAGTGCAGGTTATCACCGTCTCCCACCTGAATTATTGCAGCAACTTCAAGCCCTCTGATCCATTACCTGCACTAATGCCAGGGTGATCTCTCAACAGGAAAATCCACACCTACTCTCTGCCCGTATGCAGTAAAACCCAATGGGTGAAAGGCAAAAAAACAAAGTAAAACAAAGCCTTTCTAGAGAGACACATCTCATCCCAGGTTACACAAGATTCTCACAGACAAAAGTATGCTAAAGATGAGCTCACAACCCAAAATTGTAAAACACACTGGGAAAAAAAAACCACCATGAGCAAGTCAGCAGACACAAGAAGACAGCATTAGATATCCAAGAAATTCAGAAAATAAAATGATCAGAGATTATACAGTAAATATGCTTAAAATTCTTACAGACACAAAATAATGGAAAATATTTAAAATGACACCATAAAAATATGAAAAGAACTTTAAAAAAATTCTAGAAATAAAAGCTATAGTAGTCAGGATTAAATTCTCAACAGATGTGTTAAACAACAAACTAGACATAGGTGGAGAAAGAATGATCTGGAAGAGAGATCTATTACCCAGAATGCAGCAAAGACAAGAAAAGAGATGAAAAAACTAGGAAAGAGGTTAATACATATGGGAAAAAGAGAGAACATCTCTGTATCTCATAGGAGTTCCAGAAGAAGAGAAGAGGGAAAATGGAAGAGTCACAATATTAAAAGATAAATTAGCAGAGAATTTGTTAGAGTTGTTGAAAGATATGAATCTTCAGATTTGAAAAGCATAGTCCTAAGCATGTTACGCAAAACAAATCCTCAGCCTGAATCCACACAATAAAAATGAAGAGAAAATTATAGAAGTAACCAGAGAGTAAAAATACAAAGGGGTGCTGATTAAGAGTCACAGCAGATTTTTAAAAATCAGAAATGAAAGAAAATAGTACCTTTAAAGTGCTGAGAGGAAATGTGTGTGAATTAACAATGACATACCTACATCCACCAAGTCAACAAAGAGAATGGAATACAGCCATTTCTAGGAAATATTGAGAATTTACTGCTGATCGACCTTCACTGAAGAAACCACTAAGGACATTAGAAGATTGATTTAAAAATTAACCCAAAGAAAATAGAAAGACAGCAATAATTTAACAACAAAAGAAGAAGTTAATAAATAGAAATAAAAACCAATGGTAAAATATTTCTGAATCCACTCCAAAGCAAGTTGTTTGGAAAGACTAATAAAAAATCAAACACCTTGGGCCGGCCCGGTGGCGCACTGGAGAGTGCGCCGCTTGGGAACGTGGCGGCGCTCCCGCTGAGGGTTCGGATCCCATGTGGAGACCAGTTCCCGCTCACTGGCTGAGCGCGGTGCGGGCGCAGCACCGAGGTTTGCGATCCCGTTACCGGTCAGTAAAAAAGACAAAAAGGAAAAAAAAATCAAACACCTTAAGGTCAATCATGAAAAAATAGAGAAAAAGGTGCACACACATTTTGCGATCCCATTACTGGTCAGTAAAAAAGACAAAAAGGAAAAAAAAAATCAAACACCTTAAGGTCAATCATGAAAAAATAGAGAAAAAGGTGCACACACATACACACAGAGCATTAGATGAATAAATAATATATGTGGAAACAGATTAAATACATGATTTCTTATAAAAAACAACTTGAAGAAGGAACACAGAACGTGTTAAATAAACACACAACTTAAAATATACGTGCAAACGCAAATAAATAAAAATAGCCACTGAGAGCAGACTTCAAGGAAGAATTTACCCAGAAGAAATGAAATTTTTTCTTAGAGACGCAACTAAGGAGACAGCTCTGGTGGGGAGACAAGGGGGAGCAGAATTTGGAGGGTGAGATCTCATTATGAGAACATGTAGTAGAATATTTGGCATTTCCCCAAAACAAAGATGCAGTCTTCGTCCTCACATTCTAGGAGGTGACCTCGGAGCTTGTGGAAGGTCATGATACAAGTATCTTTGCTGGCCTGGAGCCGTGGGTCATGGTGTGGTTTAGGGTTGGGGACCAGCCACATCAGAAAGAGCAAAGATGTGGCTTAAGCCAGGGGCTGTGGGTCACACGGTATCAGTCATCTGGAGGCTGAGACAACCACACAGGCAATCAATCGACCACACCTATGTGGTGGAGCCCCAATAAAAACTCTGAACCCTGAAGCTCAGGTGACCTCCGCTGCTTGGTAATACCCCGTGTGCGTTGTCACACGTTGGTGTCAGGAGAACGGCACATCCTGACTGCACAGGGAGAGAACAATGGAGCTTTGTGCTGGCATTTCTTATAGATTCAGCCCTGGGTGTCTCTCCCTCTGGCTGATCTTAATCTGTAACCTTAGTCCCTGTAATAAACTCTAACAGTGATGATCGTAGCTTTTAGTGAGTTTTGTTTTGGGAACCCACCTATATTCATTTCCTAGGCTGCCATGAGAGAGGACTGTAGACTGGGTGGCTTCACATTGGAAATTAATTCTCTCACGGGTCTGGAGGCTGGAAGTCCAAGGTCAAGGCGGGACAGGGCTGGTTCCTTCTGAGGCTGAGGCAGAATCTGCCCAGGGCTCTCCCTAGCTTCTTGTGGCTGCGGCAGTCCTCGGCGCTCCTTGGCTTGGAGAAACATTGCCCTGATCTCTGCCTCCGTTTTTACGTGGGGTTCTCCTTGTGTGCATGTCTGTGTCCAAATGTCCTTATAAAATAAGGACACAATCATAATGGATTAGGGCCCACGCTAATGACCTCATCTTGATTACCTCTGTAAAGACCCTCTTTCCAAATAAGGTCACATTCTGAGGTCCTGGGGTTTAGGACTTCCACATATAAATTTGGGGGTGTGGAGGGACACACAATTCAATCCTTAACAGCTCTGAACTTGCAATTGATGTGAGAAGAGAGGGCGGTCTTGCCTGGAGACTGTGACCTCTAGCCTTGTAGTGGGCCCTAAACTCCGTGCAGAGGAAAAAGGCTAAAAAGAGAGAGACTTCACAGCCATTACGATGGCTGCCATGAAAAAAACAGAAAATTACAAGTGTGGGTGAGGATGTGGGAAAATTGGAGTCTTCGTGCGTTGCTGGTGGGAGCATAAACGGTGCAGCCGCTGTGGAAAACAGCCTGATGGTTCCTCCAAAAGTTAAGCAGAATTACCATGTGACCCAGCCATGCCACCCTGGGGAGACGCCAAGAGAACTGCAAGCAGGGACTTGAAGGGACATTTGCACACCCATGTTCACAGCAGAGTGACTTGCAACAGCCAAAAGACAGAAATAGCCCAAGTGTCCATCCACAGGTGAACAGATAAACCCAACGTGGTCCATCCACACATGGAATATGATTCAGCCCTAAAAAGGGAGGAAATCCTGGCACACGCCACAGCGTGGATGGACCTGAGGACATTGTGCTCAGTGACATAAGCCAGTCACACAGGGACAAACACTGTGTGGTTCCACTCACAGGAGGTCCCTAGAGTCGTCAGATCTGGACAGAAAGTAGAATGGGGGGTGCCGGGGGCTGGGGAGGGGGATGGGGAGTGAGTGTTTAGTGGGGACAGAGCTTCAGTTTGGGAAGATGAGAAAGTTCTGGAGATGATGGTGGTGATGGCTGCACAGCCACGTGAATGTGCTTAATGCCACCGAGCTGTGCACTAAACAGGGTTAAGATGGTAAAAATTCTGTTGTGTGAACATAAAAAGAATTAAGAGAGAGAGAGGAACTGACATATGCCACAGACTGAAATGTGAGAAGGGAGGGCTGGCAGGAGGTGACAATGGAGCCCAGAGCTGCAGGGACGTCAGCCACACCACTGCGGGACGCGTTTGCACTGTTTCCACCCAGAAATATCCTGCATGTGGAGCACCAGGAGCCGGCGTCTATGGACAAAGAGGGAGCCTCAGGAGGAGGTGGCAGGAGCCGCCGCCACCCAGGACGACTCGCTCCCGGGTTCCCCGTGACCGCTCGCTGGCCGTGCATCGGTGCATTTCTGCCCCGGCATGACCCGGCTGGCCCTCGTCAGAGGGCAGAGAGATCGTGTCCCCGCAGCTGGCAGGCCCACTGGAGAGCAGACGGGAATCAGGCTACAAAACCTTCCTTGGAACCAAGCGAAGCTCAGAAAGAGTCAGGACTCTTCAGTCCAAAAAAGTCTGACAGCGTCTTGAGCTCTTTCATAGAAGTGGCCTTTTGCGTGGGTCCTGTGGCAGGCAGAATGGCCCCAAAGATGTCCACGTCCCAATCCCCACAACCCGTGCCTAAGGTGGCTTCTGTGGCAAAAGGGACTCTGTAGCTGGGACTAAGTTAAGGGTCTTGAGACGTGAGTTTACCCTGTATTCTCCAGGGGGCCAGGGTCATGACAAGGGTCCTTCTAAGAAGCTCCCCACCACTGGCTCCTGCCATCCCCGTGGCTTTTCCATTCTCCCCGACCCTGGGAGTCCCCTCCCTCTGAAACACTTAGCCCAGCTCAGCCATCGTGCTGTAATGGCCTGAGTGTTTGCATCCTCCCAAATTCACAGGTGGGAGCCCTAATCCCTGGTGTGATGGTGTTGGGAGGTGGGGCCTTCAGGAGATGATTAGGTTTAGATGAGGTCATGAGGATAGTGGGGCCCCATGATGGGATCAGTGCCCTTATAAGAGGAGAGGCCAGAGCTCCCTCACTCTGCGCCATGTAAGGACACAGTGAGAAGGCGGCCGTCTGCAAGCCGGGAAGAGAGCCCTCGCCAGACAGCCACCCTGATGGCACCTTGCTCTTGAACTTTGAGCTTCCAGAACCATGACGGAATAAATTTCTATCACTTAAGCCGCCCAGTCTATAGTAACTTGCCCAAGCAGACTAAGACACCCACCATCAGTTCCAAGTACAGACGTCACCTCCTGCAGGGGAGAGCCCCCAAGGCAGGGAGAGCCCCCAAGGCAGGGAGAGCCTGGGGTTTGTCCTCCATGGTCCGCTCAGCACCCAGTTGCATGCATGCATACAGTAGAAGCTCAATAAAGTAGCTGAACAAATGGAGGGGTGAATGAATGAATTTGTGATGAAATGCGGTCTCGTCTGGTCAGAACGTGAAAGCACTAAAGCCTAAAGAGAAATCAACCGGCAACGGCCAGGTTCAACTCCTCCATTAAGCACAGCAGCCCAGAGCCTGGGGCTCATGAAAATGCTTTCGTTTCCATTGCTTTTAAAATCAGAAGAAATAAATGAATAGAATAATAACAGTAACAATGAGGAGGAGGGACACAGGAGTCCAGCGTGGGTGATGCGCATCTCCATACCACACGGTGGTAAAGCCCCGTTTCCATCACTTCTTTGGGCAGGGAGCTCCCACGTGGCAAAAGTGGCAAAGTGATCTGAGCTCACGAAAGTCATGATGCAGCCACGAGAGCCAAGTGCAGGGGACACTGGAGAACCCATGAATTAAATTGTCTTAACATTGTTGAGGTAACACCATTCACATCCATCGGGACGGCTACTAGATTTAAACAAAACAACAACAACAACAACAACAACAAAAGAAACCCCAGAAAAAACAGGCGTTGGTGAGGATGTAAAGAAACCGGAACGTGCACACTGCGGGGACTGTAACGTGGTGCAGCAGCCGTGGCGTGTGGCAAAGCCACGAACAGGAAGGAAGTCCTGGCACGTGCTATAGCGTGGATGGACCTCGAGGAGACAGCGTTTGTGGCTGAGAAGCTGATGATCTTACCAAAGGCTACGTCGACAGCGTGCTTATTAGCTTTGCAAAAAGTCGACGAAGAATCTCGAAATAGCCACCTCCCTGGGTAACGTGTGAGGCAAAGAAAACAAGACCCGAACACCGGACTCATCCCGGGGCAGCCATCAGCCTCCAGTTCTTACGGTCAGTTTAAAACCAGCTTTTTCCAAACACTCACATTTCTAAATTGAAATGAACTTTCGACCAAGATGAAAGTCCATTCAAGGTTCATAAAAAAAGAAAGAAAGAAAAGAAAATCAGCCAAAACAGATTATTCAGTGCCAGGGAGACCAAAAAACAAAGCCGCCTGTTTAGATGGACCTTTGTCTTTTCACTCAGATGCTTTGGGGATGCCCGTCTCCGACAGGCGATTTACTTAAAAGAGAGGCACAGGGAGAGAAGGTTCCAGAAGATCCTTCATGCTGCTGATTTCAGAGTATAGAATATCTTCTAGAATTTGTCTTATTCTTATTTTTTGCAAAGAGTGGGGGTGGGAGAGAATGAAACACAAAAGCTAAATAGACAGAGGGAAGGAAGCTGATTAGGAGAAACAGGAGCGGACACAGAGGGCGCTTTCTGGCTCACGCCGTGACCCTGAGCTGAGAGTAGGACCTTAACAGGACGAGGCATCGTTCATGTTTTGTAAAGCGATGTAGGCGGGTAAGTTACCGGCTGAGTCTGAGAGACACGTGGGAATACCCCAGACAAATCTAAAGGGTGAATGTGCGGCTGGAGAACAAGAGAAGTGGGTAGGAGGGACCCTGGCTGTCCTGAGTTACAGGAATGGGAAAAGCTTCCAGAAGGATCGACGCCGGATCTAAGACCTGAACGGCGCACCAGGAGACAGGGAAGAAAAACGTAAGACAGAAGCCCAGAGCTTAGGGAGCTAAATCAACACTGATCAGCACTGACCTCTGCAAACCGAGCATGGGTCCCCACCCGCCACGGCTCCACAGATGCCAAATCCCAGCGCCCTCCGGCCCAGGGGCGAGGCAAGGCCTGACTCTCACCCCGACTTGGCAGGGGTGGCCTGACACCGACTGTCCCAGACCCTCCAGGACTGTTCCAGCTTTAACCTGGAAGCTGGGACGTCTGGTCGACCTCTTCCCCCCTCTGTCTTTATCGGCCAGGAGGGTCTGGGGCGGTTTGGGGGTTCCCAAGCAGGTGCAAAGCAGCAGGACTTTGTGAGCAGAGCTGCGCGCAACCGTGAATGAGACAGGAACATCTGTTCCCAGTCTCCTCACGGTGCCAGGGAGGGTCTCGGTGCAGTGCCAACGTGTCCTTAAGGCCACTCTAGTGCTTGCCAGTGTCTGTTCTCAGAGAGCGAGCCTCAGGCACGGAGCCTGCGCGGAGGACACCCGAGGCCAAGGACCGAGGCAGGCAAGGGAGGCCGGGTCCCGGAGGCGGAGCTGAAGGGAGCACCGGAAACCTGTCACCAATACTGTCACGCGATACTTTCTAAAAATCAAAATTAATGCCAGCAAATCCATGACCAACAAAATACGGGCATTTTACATAAAGACAGGGTTCACCCTTGGACGTGTCTGACCCGCCCTGCTCACCGGCCCCTAACCCAGCCCTGCCGGGCGCCGTCTTTGTTTAAAATGCTGATGCTTCGCGCTCCAGGGACTCTTCTGCGTCCATCTATAGTTCACAGCCTTGCATGACTATAGTATTTCTTTTGATCACTGAGTTTTTGTGGCCTTCCCTTAAATTTTGTGACCGAGGCGAGTGCCTCATTCCCTCACCTTAATCCAGGTGCTGGAGGAAAGCAACAATTTAATACTGCGGTTTTGCTCTCTTTCCATGGATTTATTTCTCAGTTGTATTCCCTGCTTGTTTTCTATGTATGCGTGGCAGTGACTAAGTTTTCTTTAAAAAAAATAAATAAATAAAAAACTTTTTTAGGGGCCGGCCCGTGGCTCACTCGGGAGACCGTGGTGCTGACAACACCAAGCCAAGGGTTGAGATCCCCTTACCGGTCATCTTTAAAAAAAAAAAAAAAAAAAAAAAAAGCTTTTTTAGGTTTGAAAAGTAGGGCTGTTATCATGCCAAGGTCAAGGGTCCGGATCCCCATACTGGCCAGCCACCAAAAGTAAAAAATAAATTAAAAATAGAAATAAAAGTCAGAAGGAGGGCTGGCCAGGGAGCTCACCTGGTCAGAGCTGGGTGTTGAGAACACCGGGGCCGAGGGTTGGATCTGTACTGGCCAGCTGCCAAAACAAAATAATCAATTAATTAATTAATTGTAAAAAGTAGGAAGTCGACCACTTAAAGAAGATGGAGTAAGTATTCGCGCGGACTGCCCGCACACGCGCACCTCCCCTGCAGTCCCACCCAGCCCCACGGCTTTCATGACATCTCTGATGTCCGCGAGCTGCAACCCAGACTCATTTTCTGGATTCCCCACTCAGGTCCAGCTGGCTTCTGGAACCTCCTTCAGGGTGACTGTGGTGGACAGACGTAAGGTGAACCCCAATGACTCCTCTTCCCTGATGTTCACATCCCCGTGGAATCTCCTCCCTGTGAGTGGGGGCAGGACCTGTGGCTTTCTTCTAAAGCCAACAGAATATGGCCGAGGAGATGGAAGAAGTGTCAGATTCCTTTACATTATATAAGACTCTACCGCAGCCGACAGGAGCTGAACACCCTCCTTGCTGGCTTGATGAAGCAGGCGGCTGTGGTGGAGAAGCCCGCCGTGCAGAGGAACTGTGGGCAGCCCTTGGGAGCCTTTGGCCACCAACTGACAGCCATCCAGATGCTGGGCCCTCAGACATCCGCCCACACCCTGACTGAGCTTGAACATGGATCCTTCCCCAGCCGAGCCTTCGGAGGAGAACACAGCCCGGCCAACACCATGCACGCAGCCTTGTCAGACTCTGAGCGATGAAGCCAGCCAAGCCGTGCCCACACCCCCAACCCACAGAAACTGTGAGATAAAAACAGGACCTGCTTCATGTCACCACATTTGTGATAATTTGTAGAAAATTAATACAATGACAGGTTTCTCAAACTTGACACACACTAAACCGAGCTCCTGACATCTGCCCTCATCCCCCTAAAAAATACCTGTCCCTCCCACAGTCTTCCCCGTCTCTGATGGCAGCTCCAATTTTATGATCACTCAGGCTGAACACCCCTGGAGTCATCCCTGACGCCCCTCACACCCCCATCCGTCCATCTGAGAAGCCTCAGTCCCCACCTTCAAGCTGTAGCTAGAACTGGGCCACCTCCGTCATGTGTATTGCCCCAGCCTCAACGCACACCCGACACTTCTATCCCCACCTGCCTGGCTTCTTCCTAACACGGCAGCCTGAGGGAGGCAGCTAAAATCTGTCAGACCACGTCCCACCTCTGCTCAAAGCTGCCCACAGCGACCCGGTCCCACCCCACTCTTTGCTGTCTGTCCTCAGCTCCTATTTCTCCTTGCTTCCCTTCCTCCCTCGGTTCCAGCCCCACGGGCCTCCTGCTGCTTCTCAAACACACCAGGCTCAGTCCTGCCTCAGGGCCTTTGTATGTGCCGTGCCTTCTGCCTGACCTGCCCACCTGCGTCCTCACGGCTGTCACCACCGCTCTCTCCTACACATCTCCTACTGTATTTTTTTTCTCTTCAATTTTGCAAGCTGTCCCCATGGGAATAGATGTGAGTGATGGTTTCTGCCAAGGTGCAAAGCCTGGCGTCACTTTGATTGCCGTTCCCCTTCCCTTGGGAGAAGGGGCCGACCACTAGAAAAGGGAGCCAGGGAAAAACAGCCACACGTGCTTGTCTCTGTTCTTCAGCCCGGCATGTACTAGGACAGTGAGTGATTCCCCTCTGCACCTCTGGCCCTGCGATTCCAGGGAGTTATGATTTGACAACCACAGCCGGCACACCTTTCCTCAAGAGCCACGACACTGCAAAAATGCCACTCATAAAAATAAGGAAACAGCATTTTCTACATGACAAGCATTGCACTAAACAATATTCACATGCATCATATCATTTATTATCACAACTCTCCTATGAGACCAGCTGTGTTCTGATGAAAGAAAAAACAGGGGCACAGAGAGTTAGGAAACTTGCCCAAAGTCACAGGATGGGCTGGTTTAAAATATGTCCACGAACTCTTCACGCTTCTCCGTTGGTGGAGCCTAATTTGCCTCCCGTTGGGTATAGGCTGGGCATAAAGACACACTTTTCGATGATCTTCTTCTGTTTGACTTTACTTATTTTTTTGGTGGCTGGCAGGTGCAGGTATCGTGCTCTGGACCTTGGTGTTATCAGCATGATGCTCCAACCGAGCTCACTGGCCAGCCTTAATGACTTGCTTTTAATAAACAGAATGTAGCAGAAGCACAGAGTGAGACTTCTGAGGTCAGGTCACACAAGCACCGTGGCTTTTGTCTCTCTCTCTCTGGGGGAAGTCAGCCGCCATGTTGTGAGGAAGTTCAAGCCATGCTGTGGAGACACCTGCGTGGCAAGGAACTGAGGCCTCCCACCGACAGCCACACAAGGCAGCCATCTCGGAAGCGGCTCCTCCAGCTCCAGTCAAACCTTCGGATAAGGCAGCCCCAGCCAGTGTCTGACTGCAACCTCGTGAGAGACCTCGAGCCAGCAGGACCCGAATCCTTGACCCACAGAAACTGTGAGATGATAAATGTTTGTTGTTTTAATCTGCTAAACTCGGGGTGATTTATTATGCAGCAACAATAGCTAACCCACAGGCCTCCAGACCCCATGCTCTTGCTGTCTGGCTTTCTGTTTCCCTCCCACACTCTGTCTTCTTGGTGGCCCATTTTCTTCTCTTCAGCCAAGTGTCCTCGATGAATCTCATCCCTGCTTTCAATGGCTGATGTGATCTAGTCGGTTAAGTCCACAGTTCAACCTCTCAAAGGGGGAACTGCGCCCTTGGGTTTGCTTTTTTCCAACCTGGGTTGTACTAGTCAGGGTTCCCCAGAGAGACAGAGTCAATAGGACACGTTATAATTACATGAGAGGGATTTATTAGGGAGATTAGCTCACGTGGCTGTGAAGAAAAGTCCCACTAGAGGCCGTCTATAAACCGGATGCCGGTAGCGTGGCTCAGTCCAAGTCCAAAGGCCTCAGAGCCAGGGAAGCTGATGGTGTCCTTGGTGTAAGTCCTGGAACCCAAAAGCTGACAAGTCTTGAGCTCTAATGTCCACAGACAGGAGAGAAGAGTGTGTCCCAGCTCCAGCAGATGGAGAGAGAGAGCGTCACCTCTTTCCTCTGTGTTTTGTCCTCTCCGGACCCCCAGTGGATTGGACGGTTCCCACCCACACTGAGGGTGGGTCTTTCCCACCCAGGCCACCCGGACTCTCATGCTAATCCCTGCTGGAAACACCCTCATGGACACACCTGAAAAGATGGCTTTACCAGGTTTCCCAGCATTCCTTCCTCTAACCGAGTTGACACCCAGAACTAACCCTCACAGGGGTCAACCACCCACCTCAGCAAGCCCCGGAGGCTCCCCTCGCTGGGCTCCTGGGCTTCCGCGTCTCTCCCCCTCTGGCTCTCAGTGCTTGAACCGTCCTGCCCACCTCTCTGTGTGGCTCGTTTGTTTGTTTTTCTATTGCCAGACCCAAGGTGATCGTGACCCTCACCCAGTTTGTCCTTCCGTCTTTGCTCTCACGGCAGCTCGTCCGTGGAGAGGGCGCCTCTCGTCTGTGCCACGACCTCTTTTATTTCTCCCGGTGCCCTCGCTTGGGGCCCAAACCTAGCCGGGAAAACCTGCCCTCCCCCATTGCCCCAAGTTCACGAATAAATCACTCAGCAAGCCTGAAGGAAATTCAATAAGCTTGCTCTTTTTTTTTTTTTTTCTGACTATGGACTTTTTGTTAGGTTTTCATGGGAAGAGCTGTTTGTGGAAAAACTATTTGCAGCAGTGACATCTCATGTTCTTTCAGCTTTGTGACGTGCACGGGGGAAAAGGGGTCAGCGATCACAGAGGAGAGAAAACGGTGACAAACAGGGCTGATACCAAGGGAAACACACGGATTAAGCAAACAGACCTCCCATCGCTCACTACTCATATAATTTAAAATGAATGCCGGGGCTGGCCGGATGCTCAGTGGTTAGAGCGCGGTGCTGCTAACACCACGGTCCAGGGTTCATCCCTGAGCTGGCCAGCTGTCAAGAATAAAAATTACTAAAGTAATGCCGCTCCTAAATGCGATGTGGGATCCTGAACTGGAACACAGGACAGAAAAAAGACATTCGTGGGAAAACAGGAATCCGAGTCAAGCCCGCTAAGACTACGGTGCCTTTGTTAATCCCTTAGTTTTGATCTTTGTCCTGTGGGTACGTAAGATGTTAACGTTAAAGGGCGCTCGGTGGAGGGTCGGTGGGACCCTCTGTACTGGCCTTGCAGCTAAAGTGATGAAGGTAATGTGGAAGAAACAACCGAGGGAGCCTTATGCAGGTATCAGCTGATCGTCCAGAACATGTCACCCTCTGCGGCCATTTGTGAGCCACACACATGAAAATAAATGGCTCAGAGCAGCCTCAGCGCAGTGGGCAGGGGTGAGCCAGGCTCATCCCTGCAGAGAAGCAAAAGTCAGCACCTCGTATTCGCGTGGGGCTCAGGACTTAAGCCGGTTAATTTAGCCCTCCCAATAATCCCACGGGATGGAGGGTCCAACGTGATTATCCCCGTTTTACAGATGGGGAAACTGAGGCACAAAGACGCTCTCGCCTCTCTCTCTCTCTCTCTCTCTCTCTCACACACACACACACACACACACAGATTTCTTAGAATTCCAGTTACTCCCCCGCTTGCTGGGTGGCTTCTCTATTAGGACAGGGGTCACTGCTTCCCAGGCCCAAGCTCCCAGGTAGGGCAGGTGAGCTGCCAGGGAAGCAGGGAGACCCCGAGCTGTAAATGCCACCCGGGCTCAGGTCCAACCTCGCCGAGCACCACAACACCTGCCCCAGCACGTGCCCTTCTCCCCGGCCACGCGTCCCCTTCCTCTGCCTTCACGGATAAGAACAGAAACCCGGACCCGGGAATTCCTCTGCTCCTGCTCCAATTCGCCTTCCCCGGAACCGGTAGGACACGTGCAGCGACGATCAGAGAAATGCCCGCCTTTGCCAACGCACAGTGGCTCACCTGGGATCCCGCTCCACACTCAGTGCCCAGACCCTCAACCAGCGGCGCGGCGACAGGATGAGGATTCTGACCATTCGGGGCTTCCCCGATCACATGCGCACCTGGCGGCCGGAGTCCCCAGCCTTGACAGAAGCCCACACCAACACCTTGTGACCAAAGACTCTCCAAGCTCCAGATTTCACACCTTAAACAGTCAGAATTCTGCAAAGTGAACTTTGGACGATACATGGATGCCCGTGAAGGACAGGGCTCGAAGCCAGGGTAGGCTGCACGGTTCACTGGCCTGAATTCACACGCCACAGTCGGGGGAGTCTGCAGGGACGGGGGGCTCCATGCCGCGCCAACCTTGCTGGGATCACATTGTCTAATGGTCAGGTCAGCCTATTTTCCAGATGGGGAGACTAGGAAGAGTGGTGTTCACACACACACAAGGTACACACAACCTCACACAACCACCCACAACATCACACTCAACTTATAGTGCAATCACACACAGCCACACAGAACCACACACAACCACACACAGCCACACACAATCACACACAGCCACACACAGCCACACACAACCACACACAGCCACACACAATCACACATAGCCACACAAAACCACACACAGCCACACACAGCCACACACAGCCACACACAACCACACACAGCCACACACAACCACACACAGCCACACAATCACACACAGCCACACACAACCACACACAGCCAAATCTCACACACAGCCACACACAACCACGCACAGCCACACACAACCACACTCAGCCACACAAATCTCACACATAACCACACACAGCCACACACAACCACACACAACCACACACAGCCACACACAATCACACACAGCCACACAAATCTCACACACAGCCACACAAAACCACACACAGCCACACACAATCACACACAGCCACACAAATCTCACACACAGCCACACACAACCACACACAGCCACACACAATCACACAGAGCCACACACAACCACACAAATCTCACACACAGCCACACACAATCACACACAGCCACAGACACAATTACACACATTGCCATACACAATAGCACAGTCATATGCAATCACACATGACCACGCAGAACCACAACTGCACAATTACATAACCATACACAGTCACGCAGCTGAGCTCACACACAGTACCACGCAACCTCACACCTGTGATCACACACGTAATTCAAGCACACAATCTCATGTACAACCACCCATAACCATACAGAGACAGACACAATTACACACCACACACAATCACACCCACAGTCTCATACAACCACACCCAGCCAGTGGGCGGAATTGGAGCCAGGTCTGCGGCATCAGGCCCTACATGGGCGGCCACCATTATGGGTCCCCATGCTGTCCCCACGCTGCAATGCACACGCCGTGAATCTGTTGTACACAGGCCTCATGCCCTTGGTGTCCCGCAGGCAGGTCACAGCAGGTGCTGGGACACGAAGCTGGTTAAGATTATAACAGTCCCTGCAGCCTGTGGCAGCCCCCCGAGCCCACGCCTTCCTCTGTGGGGTCCCAAAGGCCTCGCTTGGACCCCCTGGGAAATGCGGGAAGGAGGGCAAGCGTCCCGGACCACCGAGGACCTGGCAGCACTGACCCC
The DNA here is from genome assembly GCF_000696425.1 of Galeopterus variegatus. Classification (NCBI taxonomy): domain Eukaryota; kingdom Metazoa; phylum Chordata; class Mammalia; order Dermoptera; family Cynocephalidae; genus Galeopterus; species Galeopterus variegatus. Next base: position 82,543 of record NW_007728276.1, on the reverse strand, counting down.
TGCCCAGGTCTGGTTCCCAGTCACACCAGTGATAACTGGAGGATGTCCTGGTGCAGGGTCAGGCTTTCCTGCCACTTTGAACCTGGGGAGCTCCTAGCCCCAGGCGGACGTGACCCCCACCCCCATGTCAGGCCCCCTGACCACCCTTCTCAAATTGTTACCCCCAAATCCTTGTCATGAACGAGTCTTTACTCACGAGCAACTGGGGGAGAAACCCCCGTGCCCATCCCCCAGGAAGGCTCCGGGCTCAGCGCCCTTCTTAGTTTTTTGCCAAATTCGTGGATAGAAAAGACCAGGAAGAGGCAGATGAGGTGGGGAGGCCTTCGGGGGTCCCGGGCCCCCGCCGAGTGCCCCAGCCCCGTCCACCAGCCTGGATCTTGGTGAGCCGAGGCTCCGGTCGTGGGGGCTGCACGGCCAAATCCCACGGGGGTGACCCCGACTCACTGTGTTCCAGGCGACGAGGCTGCACCGCGGCCGCCGGGATCCCGCCCGCCCCGACCGACCAGAGCTGGAGCCGCGGACTGGGGAGGGGTGGGGCGGGAGAGGGGCGTGCCCAGGGTGGGGGCTCCACCCCTCCTCTCTACCCGGCGTCACCTGCCCCACCCTCCGGCCAAGCCCCGTCCCCTGCGAGGCGAGCCCCAGGGGTCGGTCACCTGGTGCGCGCACCTGGGCAGGTGGCTCACCTGGACAGGTGACCTGAGACAGAGGGCATTGGAGCAGGTGCTCAGGGCAGGGAGAGAGCTGAGCAAGGGAGGGGAGATGTGGGTGAATATCTCAACATTTTTGTAAATAAGCCTTTTATTTGAGAAGTTTTAGGTTTGCACAAAAGTTGGAAGTTGGCACAGAATCCCCCCGTATCCCACACCCAGTCTCCCTGTTCACATCTTACAGCGATGGGTGCGTTGTCACCGTTCATGAACAGATATCGATACATTGTTACTAACTGACATCCACCGTTTACTTAGATGTCCTCAGTTTCCTCCAGCGTCCTCTTTCTGCCCCTGGGACCCGTCACGATCCCACAGGACACCTGGTCGACCCACCTCCTCAGCGCCTCTGGGCTGAGACAGTTTCTCCGATGTTCTCCCAGCGCCTGATGCCCTGCACAGTTGGAGGACCGGGCAGGAGTTCTGCAGGATGCCCCTTGGCCTGCCCCCAGCCTGCCCCGCTGCTTTGGCCCGGGGTTGCTTCTCTCCCTCTGGGTTGTCACAGGAGACGGAGAACCTCCTTGGAAACACTATTTGATCTCAAAATACTTTGGACCAGCCCGTTCTACCACCATCAGCTGCAGCATCTTTGTGATTTAAATAGAGATTTATTTTTTGGGAATTGCTGCAAGCCACGGGGAGCCAAGCGTGGTGCTGGAGAGGAGCAAAGCCATGGGGTCCTGCTCCTGGGTCCGACTTTCCCTGGCTGCCGCAGAGTGATCCAACTTACCAAGGATGTGCCGTGTGCTCAGTGCTGGGGACTCCACCAGGTGCCCACGATGACTCTGCAAACACAGCTGTCACCTCCTTTTGGCAAAAGAGGTGCTGCAGCCCCAAGACCTGAGGTCGCAGAGCCCCAGGGATGCAAGCGGGGGCTCCAAACCCAGGCTATCTCCACTGCTGCCTCCTGCCCCGCTTCTGTCCAGCTGCGGTTGGTTCCCAGGGATGGCCCTGTGGGGAGGAGCTTGTGACCTGCCGAGGTCACCTTCCTCGCCCCTCAGGGCTGCTGGTGGGCTTCTTCCACAACTCCACCCCCTCACCCTCTGATGACCAGAGCCTTCTCACCAGACCCCAAAACACTGACCCCACCCCTCTCCGTCTTTGAACACTGGGCACCGGCCCCGCTCACCTCTGCGCCAGGGGCCCAGAACAATTCCTCCTGCAGCCCTCAGGCTCAGCTGACAGTCACCTCCTCCGGGCAGCCTTCCCTGACACCTGCCCCCCTAAGATGAGCTGAGGACTATTCCTGTGTGGATCCAAAGTCCCCTGAGCTGATCCTGTCCTATCCTTCCTCACCAGGCTGAGCTGCCTGGGCATAGAGTTGGGTATGGGACTCACATGTGATGCATCCCCAGTCCCTAGTGGAGTGGCTGGCACACAGCAGGTGCTCAGTGGAGATCAGTGGATGGATGGGTGGGTAGAAGAGTGAATGGGTGGACAGGTAGGTAGGTAGACGGGTGGATGGATGGACAGAAGGATGGATAGAAGGATGGGTGGGTGGGTGAGTAGATGGGTGGGTGGACGAGTGGACAGATGGATGATGGATGGATGAATAGGTGGACGGATGGGTGGGTGGACGGATGGGTGGGTGGATGGATGGAGAGATGGGCGTTGGGTGGGTGGGTGTAATATATATAAGCTCTGGTGGGCTTAGTGAAAGAAAATCACTAATGTTACCATATTGTTCCACTTTGTAACAAACTACAAGACACAGAGCTGTACTCCCCGATGAAATAGAAACAACGTTCTCCTGATGCCAACTTGCGGCCCCTCTTTCTTGCTGGGCCTTGTGTGACACATGCAGGCCAGGACATGCCCCTGCTGCGCCTGCCTGGAGACCCTCCGTCTTCGTGAACCAAGTGTGTCATTAATAGGATAGTAACAACCATTTCTTAACGCTGCATCAGGCGCCTGACCTCGTGGCATCTGGGCCACGGTGCCCTGCGGTAGACATACTGCGCACTATTATCATCCCCACTTTGCAGAGGACACGGGGACAGAGCTGGAGTGACTTGCCCAAGACCACTCGGGGTCACAGCGTGGACACACAGCACTCAGGACACATGGGCCCCTCAGCCGCACACAAGCCAGCGTCTTTGTTGTCTACATGCCTAGAGGCCAGGCTCGGAGTGACGGCCCTCGACCAAACCTTGTCGCTGTGTTTTTGTGCAGCGCCGGCTAAGAAAGGTCTTAATGTTTCAAAGAGTTGGAAAAAACCAAAAGAAGAGTATTTCATGACATGTGAAAATGCTATGAGATTCCCATTTCAGGGTCTGCTAATAAAGTCACTGGCCACCACCCCGAGCACTGATGCACACAGCATCGACACAGGCGACGGAGCGCAGGCTATCGACCCCAGGCACCTTGCAGAAACACTGCCGGAGACGCCCTTCCCTCCCCCGCAGACACTCAGAACAGACTAAGCTGCTGCTGAGATTCCTTCCCATCCTAAATCCTACTAACCAGGATCCGCATGGTGCGGTGAGGAGCTGCGCTGCAGCACGCGGACAACCCCACCGCACCGGCGGCCTGCCCCTCTGCTGCAGATCTGCTGCGACACCCTCAGCCGAGACGGGACAAGGACAGGGACAAGGACAGGGACAGGCTGTTGGCATCCACACACTTGCTGGCCACGGAGGAGGCGAGACGTAAGTATCAAAAGCTGTTTAATTATCAGATTCAAACAGACGCAAGGCCAGACATACAAACGGAGACTTTGGGAAGTGACATTTGCCTTTCAGTTCCTTGACACTGGTCAAGTTTCCAACACACACAAAAGAGAAACGGCCGCTCTTACACCAACGTAGAAAATGGCTTCAATTAAGGCGCAGTCCGACCGGCAGAAGCAGGGTGGCCCCGGGCCTCGCAGCGTCCAGGGGAGGACATTCAGTCGCTCCTGTTCCAGCGCACCCAGTCCTTTCAGAGAAACACCCAGAAACAGTGGAGGGAGACACTTTTTTTTTTTTTTGAGGAAAAACACTTTTCCCTGGAGGAGCGAGGCTGTCAGAGGCTGCGGGTCTCTGGTGCTGGTATTTTTCAGAACGGATCATGGTCCCCCCTGTCTAGAAAGGACCTCGACAGCCACGGGGTGGGAGCGAGCGGGGCTGTCACTGTGCGGCTGGAGGGCTTCTGCCTTCCTTTTACGTAAACAGAAACACCTTTCTGGACTCGAGTCTGGAGGCTGCGTGGATGGGGCGGACAGGTGCAGGGTCCCGGGCCACAGACAGCCCCGCCATCGGCTGCGGGAATGCTGCTTCAGAAAGTGGTGATACGCGGCGTGCCAGGGGATGTCAGGCGGCTCCACCACGGGCATCTCTGTCAAGGGGTCCAGAGAACCCCGTCGGTGAGGTAGAAGTCAAGACACCAATTCCAGATCCTCCTCGCATGTTCCAGAAGCTCCTTGGTGGTTTAGGTGAAAAGCGGGCCGCCTGCAGCAGCTGGACGAGACGAGCTGCGTGCACTGGAACGTGAAGTGATTAAGGACACGTGATGGCCCGAGACGCAGGGACAGCCCTGGCCTGAGCCTCTCCGCTGAGAAGCAGGATGGAGCCAACGGAAGAAACAGGCAACGGGGCGTCGTGTGTTGGCCACGGCTGGCCCCTTCCTCCCTGGGCTCCAGGGACGCCCATGGGCTGTCCACTGCCTGCCTGGCACCCACCCATCAGAAGAGCAGTGTGCGACTCACAGCCCGCAAGGTGACACTACAGAACTCCTAAAAGCCGTGACCATTTATTAAAGCACGGAGAAGGATGCAGGCCGGGCGCAGCTTCCCAGATGTGGAGCAGCTGGACTTCGCACGGCAAAGGCGGCCTCCAGGGAGGCAGAGCCTTCCCCTTTCCTGCCCCAGGAGCAGGACGTCTCGTAGGGAAGAAGGAAAAACGTGAAGGAAGGAAGCAGCCGGAAGCACCAAACGCGGACACGCCCGTGGCTGTCGGGCCTCTCCCGGGTGGATGGCGCCGAGCGGGCCCTCAAGGCCGCAGGCAGAGCGTGGGGCGAGGGAGGCCGCGGCCGGGGCCGGGCCGGGGCTGGAGGGGCCGCAGTGCAGCGGGGCCAAGGAGGGCGGCGGGAGGGGCGAGCACCATGTTGGGGGAGGCGGCCGGTGGGCGACGTGGCATCTGCGCCTCTAGTCCCGCATCTCCGCGTGGTGTCAACAGGTGTGAGGGGCCCAGGACCTGCGCCTCTCCCCGCGCTACGCCGAGGCGCTGGGTGGGGCCTGGGCCTGGCCTGTGGGTTCCGGGGGGCTGCCATCTGGGCTCCCCCGTGTCTGCTCGGACGTGGACGGCGCTGGTGACAGCTCCTTGGGCGAGGGCGGCTGGACCAGTTCTTCACTTGGCTGTGGGGAGAGGGTGGAATCTGAGTCTTTCGGAGGCTGCGGGCCACTGGCTGGAGCTGGAGCCCACGGAGGCTGAGGTAGGTCTTTCTGCAAGAGGAGAGAGGCCACTGGTGAGATGGGGACAAGGACCCGGAGGAGACCCCTGTCCAGGGCAGCACAACACCTGACACCCACAGGCCACCAAGGGGGCAGAATGAGGGGCCATCCCAAGGGTCTGCTTCAGCTGAGGACGAGAAGGAGCAGTCCCAAGGAAAGAGGGCCAGTGTCCACAGCACCCAGGACCACCCACAGGATATGGGATTACAGCAGGGAAACTGAGGCCTCCCGAGGCCAGGAGCAAATAGAAAACTCCAGACCCTGCCACACCTCTCAGCCCCTAAGGGGCCTGACTTGGGCCACCGCCCCCACGACCCCGGCTTCTCCTGAACCTTTCTAGAAGTGGCAAAGTCCACCTCCGATGAGAAACTCTGGGGCCACACACACTGGCCCTTGGAGGCCTTTCCCTCAGGTCTGGGAGAACATCCGGTCTCCCCATGGGATTCGTGAGCCCCCACTTAGTACGTCACAAAGCGGCCCCGACGGGACTGGCTTTTGACTTCCACAGCAACCCAACACAGTAACACCACATGTGACTGGCACTGCCGAGAATGAGGCGTTTCCCATGGAGGGAGGCTTCACTTGTCAATTTACAGACCCAAATGGTCTTAAAATTTACCTGTGACGGGGCTGGCCGGTTGGCTCAGTTGATTAGAGCGCAGTGTTATAACACCAAGGTCAAGGGTTTGGATCCCTGTACCGACCAGCCACCAAAAACAAAAAGAAAGTTCCTGTTACCGACAGGACTGTTCCCGGTGTTATCTGCCTCCAGCATGAACTATCCAGAGCACGTGGGTGGCTGCACAGGATGAGAGTTCTGGAAACCTGTGCAGAGGTTCCCGCCTACCTGAAATGCTTGCCTCACTGACCCCGCCCCTTTCCTCTTCTGTTTAAAAAATAAAAATAAAAACTGACACAGGTGTAAGCACCTCCTTGCATTGGTGCTTTTAACTCTCGGCCCTCCCTTGAGGGGACTCTGTCCCACAGGTGAGGGAACCTGCTGTCCCAGGTGGGGCCTGCACTCTTGCTCCGGGGGGCGCCCGCACCCCCACCTGACAGCCTGGCAACAGCTGTGGCGACAGCCATGTCCCTGGTACAGGGGCGCTGATGGCCCCTCCCAAGTCCGGCTCTGCCTTCTCAATGGTGGAAGCAGCTGGAAGCCTGACGTCCACTCAGATGGGGTGTTACTGTATCTCAGGAGGGGCAGCTTCAGAAACTGGGACACCAGCATGCCAACCCCACCGGGACCCCACGGACATGACACTCAAAGCAAAACCTTCCAGAAACAAGGAGACACCAAGCAGGGAACCTGCCAGCCGCGGGGCTCAGTGTTACACTGACTCTAGTTAGGGGCATTAGGTTATTACTGCTCCTGACAGTCATAGCAAACATATTCACCGCAAAGCCGCTGCCGGTCCAGAACATGGCAAGCTCCCGGCGCCACAGTGCTACGGCGCCGCTTGTCACCAGCGTGCAGGGCACCAGGTAGAGGAGGGCGGGCTGGCCGTGCTGCATGAGCGCCAGGGCCAAGAATGTCACCAGGAGGCCGATGCCATAGGCTGCAGAGACAGACGGAGAGCGTCACCTCCGCCAGAGCAGAATGGGGGGTGATAGGGGGCACATGGACGGTAGAGGCAAAACGCGACAGACACAGCAATTGTGGGGAGGTGACGGGGCGCAGTCCCTTCCAGCACCCCCCGGGGCACACCCCCACCACACCCCCGTGAGCTCGTCTGTGGCCTTGCCGGGCAGCAGCCAGTGCTGGACAACAGTCTGGAGTCATAGAAGCATCTAGAAGGGGCTACAAAATATGTTCAAATGTCTGGCTTCTTACAGACTTTTAATTAGAAATATAATTTTAAATTAAAGTAATATATGTACATAATTAGGAAATCTCATCTAATCTTTGATAACTTAACTGTGGTCATATAAAAAGGTGTTTTTGTTCTTAGGAAATTGCCTGTGAAGCATTTAGGGGTAAAGGAGGGTGTCTGCGACTCACAGCCCAGACAACACTACGCACTTCCATACGGGTGCGCACGCATTTGCATAGGTGCCTGTGCATTCACACACGTGTCTGTGCATTTACACGTGTCTCCACATTTACAGGTGTCTACATGTTCTATGTACATGTCTACGCATTTACACACATGCCTACACTTGTGTTTACGCATTTACATGTACACACCTGCACATTTACATGTCTGCACACCCACATATATGTGCATGTATTTTCATGTCTACTCATTTACATGTGTTTGTTTACATGTCTACACATTTATGTGTGCCTACACATTTACATGTCTGCATGCATTTACACTGCCCACAAAATTACATGTCTGCAAATTTACATATATGTGCCTGTTCATTTACATATGTGCCTACACATTTGTGTGCATTTACACTTATCTACACATTCAGATGTCCACATATTTACATGTATATGCCTACGCATCTACATATGTGTGTACACATTTACAGATCTGCAAAGATACAGTTACATGCATACGTGTTTGCACGTGTACCTACATGCTTACATGCAGGTGTTTACGCACGTGTGTGTGTGTTTACATGCTTACATGCATGTCTCCACACGCTCATGTATGTATGGGCACGTGTGCATGTGTGTCTACACATTTACGCGTGTGTATAATTATACACAGAGAGCGACAGGATGAGAAACAAAGTAAATGTGATGCGATGTGGGCGGCCGGTCAAGCCGAGAGCAGGACGCGTGGGAGTTCTCCGTACTCATCTGCAATTGTAAGTTTAAAATTACTTCAAAATACAATGTTACAAGAAAATACACTTTTTACTAGAATGCTTCCTCCGGAAGAAAGAAGCCTCGGTGTCCAACAGCGGCGCGACCCCGGCGCTTTTCTGACACTCACCTCCGTCCTTCCCATTAGCACGGCCGAGCTCACCTCGGGAGCGCTCCTACTCGCCAGTCTACACCACCCATGCGCGCACAAGGGAGGGGCCAACAGGAGCAAACACACAAGAATGAAGGGGCGTGTCACCTAGGAAAGCTCCAAACAGTTTCGAGGACGGGAACTATAGGAACAATCTGACCAATTACGGTCAGCGTGGAGAAAAACGTCTGTGGCTGTAGTTTTTATGAAGATAATTATGAAGACGTAAGACCAGGAGGAAAGACCGAGGTTTGTAAGGTGGGGCGAGGCAAAGTCCAAGGCAGACTCTGCAGCTGAACGCACAGCGGCGGCCCAGCCCGAGCCCCGCCCCAGC
>NW_007728276.1:60435-73911 GCF_000696425.1 Galeopterus variegatus | reverse complement strand
GCGGGGCGGACGAGTGTGCTGTGCGCACACGCAGCAGGAGCGGCACGGCTGGGGCACCGTGAGACTGGTTTGGAAAGTTTTTTAAAAGTTCTGGGCTCAACAGAAAATGAAACTCTTGTGTAAATGGCTTTGGTAAGAAAAGAAATAAGTGGAAGACGAGGCAAAGAAAAGAAAGACAAAGAAAGGAAAAAAGGGAAAAAGAGAACCGAGGAAAGCCCTGGAAAGGGAAGCAGGGCTGCCCGCACCCTGCTCCAAGCCCAGGGCGGAGGACGAATTGTTGGAGCAGCCAGCCCTCAGTCGGTGGCCTGTCCTCCCAACTGCGCGGTGGCCCTGGGAGCAGCCGTGGTACGTACCAATAGTGCAGGCCACGAAGTAGACCCTGGAGGACTGCACCTGGATGTCGAACCTGTGGCAGTAAGCCACGAGCAGCCCTGGGGAGAGGGACATGGCAGTGGCTCACCCACAGCCCTGGGGCCCTTCCCAGAGTCTCAGGAATGGGGGACTCCCTGGGAATGGACTGCCACCACTGAGTGCCTGCTGGGCGCCATGTGTTCTCTGCTGAGCGGCTCGTACTGTCACTTTACAAAATGGGCCAGACCACCGGCTCAGCCCAGAGCTGGGATGATGTCACCCGCAACTCAGCTGAGACACCTCAGTTGCCCTCTACAGCAGCGAGGGCCTGGCAGGCACATCTGTGCAGCCGCAACCGAGATGGCGCAAGGCCCAGATCCCATCTGGAGGCTGCCCTGAATCCCCTGGCCAACCCAGGCACAGGGTGCCCGCCCTGACCCTGAGCCCAAGTCCCTGGGCTTCATCCCCACCCTGCGGCTCCTCCTTCCAGCTGTGACTCCCAAGGATGCCAGGCCCTGGCTCTGGGATTCGGGCAGGGCCCACCCCCCAGGAAGGCCAGCAGAGCCCCATCGCGGAGCTCTGACCCCTGTGCCCCCCGAACCTCAATACCTGGCACCAAGATGTCCCCAAAGCCCAGGATGGAGAAGGGCTGGTCACACAAGGCCAGCGGAGAGTTCAGCCTGGGCACCTTCAGGACCATGGGCAGCTGCAGAGAAGCAGAGGAGACGGCCTTCTCCAGGAGGCGGACCCAACTCCACCCAGGACAGTGCCCCCGAGGCCCCTATGGTCGGGTGACATACCTTCTCGTGCGTGGCCGAGTTTGAAGGCCCAGCGGCCACCTCCACCATGATGCTGTTCCCACTCTGCACACAACGGGGGGAGTGTCACAGGGAGGAAACGGGGGCGTGGGAGGCACGGGGGGCGGGCAAGGGCACCTACCCTGGTCAGGAAGGGCGTGACGAAGACGAAGAAGACGTCGTAGACAAAGAGCACCAGCAGCAGCAGCGTGCAGGCCTGCGGGAGCCCGGCCTGAGACGCGTCCGCCAGCCCACGCCTGCGCCGGACTGTCCCTCCCACACCCCACCACGCCACGCCCTGGTCATCTCTCAGAGGCCCAGCACCTGCCCCGAGGACGAGGCCTTTAGGAGAGAGTCTGAGCAGAGCAGGCTCGGGCCCCCTGGGGTAAGGACAGCCAGCAAGAGCACTTTGGGGTGAGTTCAGGTCATAGTTCGAGGAGAGAACAGAAGTCAAGCTTTTAAAATTTCCAAGTGACAGAAGACAGCGCACTTTAGGGATGTATGTCCCGCAAGTGACCGCACGGCCGGGGCGCACCAACATCCTCAGCCCAGGCCTGCCTGCTGCGCTCGCCCACTCTGTCTCGTCGAGTCTAAGCAACTCTTCCTGTCACCTCGTCCAGTGGGAAATTAACCCCAAACACACTAGGTGCCATCCTGGAAAAAGACTGCCCTGCAGCAACCTGCCTGGGCCAGGCCCTGACTAGCGGCCCCAGGCCACGTTGGGGGAGGTTCTGGGGCGACTCCTTAAGCCCCAACGTCCACACCAGGTCTAGTCAGCTCTGTCACCAGGGTGGTGACTAGAGGCACAGACCTGCAAAGGCCATGCCACCCGCACACGGCCCCCAGCTGCCGTGCCTCCCCAGCCCCCACCTTGAAAGTCGGCAGGCGGATGGTCTTCAGCATGTAGAGGCAGAAGGCAATGCCCAGGGTGTCCTGAAGGACCCAGGCCCACCTGCAGGACACAACAGCGTCACCACCCGGGCAGAGGCTCCATGGTACCCCAGGACTTTGCATCCCAACTTCATCCTCCACCGATGAGTCACCACCCACCAGGTCCCTGGCTCCTCAGCCACCAAGCAGGCCAAGCTGACATCCTTGGCACGCCTCTGCCCTCGGACAGGCCAGCTGCAGAGGCTGCAGCACCAAGGGCCACTGTGCCAGAAGGATGAGGACAGCCGCACCCCACCCCCTCTGCAGGCCAGAGAGAGGTGGACACACCCGGGCTCTCTCGCATGTGTCTGGCAGAATGGGCAGGGGACCTGGCTGCTTTGTCTCTGCCACTGCTGGGGGCTTCACACCCAGGGGTGTGTGCGGAGACCCGAGTATTCGCAGTGCAGCAGGAGTGCCAGGGGCGCCCACACAGGCTGCACAGCCGCGGCCACCTCTAATTTTATGCCATGGAGCACGTTTCCCAGCTTGGATTTAACTGCAAGAGTTTGTTTTCTCTTTGTGTACAAAGGACTCAAAATATTTTCAGGTTTTCCTTCTGCCAGCTGAATCTGCTGTGGCTCCAAACAGTGCTGAAGCCAAGAGCATTTGGCTTCCTTGGGAAAAGCTCAGAGAATATGCCAGATGGTGTCAGCGGCAGCAGTGGGAGCTGGGCTGGGACAGGCAGCTTTGTCCTCTTGGCCAGGGTGCCAGGTGCTCTGCCTTGCAGGGAGGCCGGGGCTGGCAGGAGGCATCCACAGTCACCGCCGGCGGGAAGCCAGCGTATGGGAGCAGCAGTGCCCACCCCCACCCCTGCCCCCGCACTGCTCAGAGGCCGCGGGCAGGGACAGGGACGAACAGTGTCTCAGGGCAGCGTCTCCCTCCCCTGCCTGAGAGTCCCATGGAAGCCAAGCCAGAGGCCACAGGCACCGGCAGCCAGGAGGAATCGCAGCATCTGTCCAGATTCCAATCAGGGATCCCATGGCAGACAAACCCGGGTGAAACTGAACACAGGCGGCAGGCAGGGGACCACAGCCGGTGGCCTGTCAGGTGAGCCTGGGCGGAGTGCTTTTAATAACCGCTTTTAATAACCACGGAGTTGAAGCGGCTCCAGGCTGCTCCTGAAAGGTCTCAAGGGAAGCATGGGGAGGTCATGGCACAGCAGCAGCCCGGCCAGCCAGGAGCACCTGAGGACAGCCAGCAAGAGGGCGCGGCACTTACTGGTTCTCATTGCGGAAGACGCCCCATGCCACACTGATGGCCACGCACAGGAGCGCCAGCAGCAGCATGCGGACCTGCGGGCGCTTGTGGAAGTATGGCAGGCTGTTCTCGGGGACCCTGGGGGGTGGTCGGATGGTCAGAGCCCCAGGCCCACCGACTAACACCAACAACCCCACCACCCCCAGCCCTCCTGGCCACCCCTACCCAGACTACTGGCCCTGACAAGGATGGCTCCCTGCAAAGCCCCTAAGCTGCCTCCATCTCCCACTGCCCATGGGGGCTCTGCCGAGGCGCCCCCTCCCGAGAGCCAGCCCCATGTCCTGCCTGCCTCTACTTCATGTCCCCTCACGTTCACAGAGCAGAAACTGGCAGGGCAGAGGCCAGCATAGGGCAGGCACTGGGGTTGTGGGGGCTGTGGATAGCTCTTCACGGGACAGGATGTGGGGAGGGGACCTGAGAACCAGCACCCACCTCCCAGCTCTGCCTTGCTCCAGGGCCTGGGAACCCAGCCAGCACTGAGTGGGCACCTGCTGTATGTCCCAAGCTGTGCCATGCGAGAGGAAGGGGGTCCTGGCCATCGTCAGGCAGAGCCCTGAGCCTCAGGGGCGGGAAACGAGGCAGAAGCCAAGAGCAGGCTGTGCGGGCGGAGGACCGGGCACGGCAGAGGCCGCCCGCACGGCTCAAGTAGACTCACCTGCATTTGCAGAACGGCAGCCTCCGGACGAAGGGCGACAGGCAGCTGTAGAGGCCCGTGGAGGAGGCCAGGCAGAAAATCGCGATGACAATGTAGACTGTGGGGAGCGGGCAAGGTGAGGTCCCACCCGGCAGGCCGGCCCCACCGGGAAGACGGACTTCACTACTCCACAGTCAGCCCCTCACGTGGGGTGCAGAAGCCCCCTAGCTACAGGGAAGCTGGCGGGTTACCGGGGCCATGGTGGGGGCGGGGCGGGGCGCACCGAGGTGGTCGTAGAAGTAGTAAAGCAGCACCAGCATGGAGCAGCACATGACCACGAACACGCAGATCATGACCGGGGTCACGTCCACCGCCTCGTCCTCCTGCTTCTCAGGGCCGTCGTCCCGCTTGTGCTTCATGTACCTTCTTGGAAGAAGCCAGGGGGTCACGAGGACACTGGGCCCGCCCTCAACGCCCCATGCTGGCCACCACACGCCGATGTGCTCAGAGCTGCCGGCGGCCGGCACTCCCAGACGGACCAGGGACAGACCACGCAGGGGCTTGAAGCGCAAGAGCGGAGTCCACGCCCACAAGGACAGTCTGGGGCAGCCACCTGGCCAAGCCAGAGGTTGGCACTGGCTTCCAGCCCCCCAGGAACAGGGCTTTAAACTGCATCCCTATGGCCTCAGGGCAGCTCCTGGGGAAACAACGGCAAGTGGGCCAACCTTCTCTCTCCACCTGCCCGGAGGGGGAGCCCGACTCCACCCTGAGACAAGGAGCCCAACTCCTCAGGGAAACAGCTGCACCGAGGTGAGCCCCAGCCACCCCGGGGCCAAAGGTTTCACTACTACAGTGGTGGATGGAAAAGTGTGGAATGTTCCCCCACCAGCCACGTGGACGTGGAGGCCAGGCCTGTGAGCGTGGCCCCGTGGGCCTCCCACAGCTGCCCCCAGCCCAGTTCCACCTCCACCCAACCTCCCCATCTGCGTCTTCAGCAGGGCCCTCACAGGGTTTCTCATGCTGGGGCCTCTGGATGGGTCTCCTGGGTGTTCATATTCAAGAAGGTTCTCTAGGTGAGTGGACGCCCCTCCTCCCAGTAGCCCTGTGACTTGGACGATTCCCCTTTCCTGTCCAAGCTACCACCCATCACAGGTGCATGTCTCACACACACATGTCACACACAGCTGGCGCACAGCACTCACTTCTTCACGTCCCGGCTACCGGCCCAGTAGCCCCCACCGGCGACTGTGCCCACGGCCATGAAGAAGATGATGACCATGTTGTAATCCAGCACCGGCTCCTTGGGGGCATACAGTGCTGCCCGCACCGTGTGTCCGAAGCTCTGCCCGGGAACACACCGAGCTAAACATCACCAACGCCTTGCCCCGTGCTCACCCGCCACCCCCGGTCTCGATTCCTGGGGTGAGAAGCACCCCCAGGGGCTGCAGCCCAAGCAGCCTGCCCACCATCTTCTCAAGACCCCCAGGTGGGCCTACCCTGAAGATGTCCAGCATGTCGCTGTAGCTGAGCAGGGCCACGGGAATGCCGATCTCATCATACTGTGTCTTGTTGCCCCCAGGGGGGACCTGGAGCCAAGAGGAGGGAGGGCAGGGAGTCACCCCCAGACCACATGGCAGGCAGGCTCCTAAGCATGGCCCAGCGTGGGCCAAGGGGAGCATGAGACCCTTCTGGGTGCCCAGGGTGGGCGGGGCAAGTAGAACTGCTCCCGGGCAGCAAGTGGGACTCCACCTCGGGCACGGCCCCCACCCTGCTGGGCCCCAGCTGACAACTACAGCCCCATTCTGCAGGTCAGCCAGGCCACCCGGCCAGGGCCACATGCTATGAGCCACCACTGCCAGTCCCAGGCTGGGCCAGCTCCTCAGGTCAGGGCACTGGGGTTGCGGGGGTCGGGAGACCAGCTGTGGGCCTTGCCCCAAGTCCTCGGAAGTCACTCAGAGCTCCGACCCCGGGCGCTGCAGGAGGGTGGGGCCTCCAGCCAACTCCTGGGACAGGCCCTGCAAGACCATATCTGAAGCCCACGGCCCGAGTCAGCAGCTCGAGAGAAACTCAGGTCTTTGTCTCTGCCCCCACTGTGGCTGTCTGGCCAGCATATACCTGACTCCTTGCTGCGTCCCCTCTGCCATGCTGGCGCCCAGGGCTCCTCCCTACAGTGGGGTGTCTAAGTGAGCAGTCTTAAGACCTGCCCTGCCACTCTGAGAAGGGACGGAGGTTCAGGACAGAGCCTGGTGCCCACGTTCATCTCTGGGAGATGAACGTGCACTGGGGGCCGTCCAGAGCCACCCACTCTGGGTGCCCACTGTCCCAGCCTGGGGGGAACGCCGAAGGGCCCTACCAGCTTCTGCCTGCTGACGATGAGCAGCCCCCGTGCCCCGCTGCCCTGGGCCAGCCTCACTTTCTCGTAGAAGGTGCAGTTCCCCCGAGTCACCAGCGGGATCTGGTTGCTGAAGCCATTGACAGGAAGGTCCGACGTGGAGCAGAGCAGGGAGGCAGTCCAGTCGCGCAGCTGCAGGAGAGACTGAGGGGGCAGAGAACACGTGCCTGAGGCAGAGGCGGACCCTCTAACACCCAAAACTCCACAGTGAGTTGTACCCTGACGCAACCCCCCAACTAAACTCCCCATATGGTTTCAGCCCCAGGACGGGGCTGGTCAGGTGAGGAGGAGACTGGGCAGGGCCACTGCTGTTTCCCAGCAGCAGGACCCTGCAACTGGACAATTTAGGCCTCAGCTGCCTCAGGAGCTCAGGTGCGGGTATCCAGGGCCATGGGTGGCTCTCATAGCCCAAGAGAACAGAATTACTTTCCCCCCTCTGCCATCTGCTGAACATTAATTAAGCAGGAGGCCCCCAGAATCCCCAGGAGAAGGTGCTCACACTTCTGTCCACAAAGGGGAGGCTGACAGTCCCCATGCCCAGCAGCTCCCTCGGGACAGAGCCAGGTTGAGGCCCAGACCTGCCATCCCAAGTCTGGGGCCACGCTCTGGACCCACAGCCCAGAAAGCCACCTGTGGCCCACCCTGCTACTGGCAATAAAACTGGGCCTCCCCTCTCGTCCCTGGAACCCCCGAGTGGAGAGCAGCCTGCTCTGCACGTCCGCAGATGAGCAGGCTCTGGATGTCCCCCTGCTGGGCTTCCCAGCTCGTGTCCACGCAGCACGCACTGACAGGGAGCCCACTGTGTCCCAGGCCTCACAAAGCGCTCGCTAGAACTCCCAGCTGTCCCCACACATCTGAGACGCCCTGCGTGGCACACAGTCCCCAACTGTGCAGCCTCACAACTCACTTAGCAAGACTGAGGAGGTCCCCACCTTGTGCTGGCACCACGTGAGGCTAGGGAGGCCCAAAGCAGAAAGGCAAGGCCCAGGCTCTTGGAGACCCGAGGGTGCAGGAGGTAGACGAGGCACACACATGCACGCATGCGCTCACGCAGACTTGAGCACACCATGCACACACACAAGCGTCTATGTATACACAGACACGCACAGACACATGCACACACACAGATGTGCACATGCTTACATGCAGGCACATGTGCACACACGCAGATACATAGATGCGCGGTCACATACAGACGTACACAGGCACACATGCACACGCACACGCACACACACTGTGTGCAAGGCAGACAGGAAGGGACAGCAGGAGGCAGCCGCCTGCAGGGCAGGCTTGGTGGGATGGGGCCCTCTGGGTTGAGTGAAGGAAAGGGTCTGGTGGGCGCCCTCCCTGTACCCGCCCCACTGTGTGCTCTGCTGTCACTCCTCCGAGGACCCCTCTGTCCTGGCACACTCAACATGGGCCTGGCATACAGCAGCTGAAAAGGCACAGCCAGCCAACCCCAGCCCAGCACCAGGGGCTTGGCCAGCATCCCCCGACACCCCTCTGCAATGTTTTCATTTATGACTGGGGAAACTGAGGCCCAGACAGGCTGAGGGGCTCATCTGAGGGCGTCCCAGCCTCCAGTGGCAAGTGGCCACCTGCCCAGAGCCTGCTGCTTGCCTCTGAGCAGATCCTGCCTGGGGTTCCTAACTCAAGCCTTCCTGCAAGATGAGCCCAGGAACCCTTGGGAGCCTGCGGTACTCACCGCTTTGCTGAGGTCCTGCGGCAGGTGGGCCCACTGCGGGTTGTACAGGATGCAGTAGTCTTTGCCTTTGATGGTCCCAGCCTCAGGGACCACATGCACCATCCCATACTCACAGGCCACCTACAGCAAGAAGACAGTGGTCAGAAGCACAGCCCCGGGTTCTCAAGGCCCTGTGACAAGCAAGGTCCACACCAGCTGAGAGTGCCCGCAGGAAGGGCACCTGTGCTCACAATTTGCTCAGGATGTCCTCCTCTCTGTGTGCACATCTGATGACTGAGAAAATGAGAGGAGGACCAGGGACACAGACAAGCACCATCCTAGGCAGACCCAGGCTCATGACCCCGGCCCTGTCGGGTCACCGCTGTGGGCTCCCAAGTTTCTGCATCAATAAAACAGGGATCGCGCAATCTCGTGGGGCCTCCCAGGATCGATGGGACAGCGGGAGAACGAAAGCCCTGGAAGAACCCCGGTAGGGAGGGAGGGGTGCGGCGAGTCAGCAGATCCACCCCCAGGCCCTGGGTAGTCACTGAGGCCAGGCCAGATGGCCTGGACGAGCTGCCGGCACCTCCACAGGTCTGGAGATGGCCCCTGACCCACAGGCCCACACTAAAACTGCCTGTTGGTGTACCAGGGGGCCATCAGGGCCCAGTCACAAGACCAATGGGGCACAGGCCAGGAGGGTCCCAGGTCAGCACCCCTCAGCTCCCCCCCGAGAAGCATGGCAGGAACTGATCTGGCCAAAGGGGCTGAAAAGCCCTAGGGTCCAAAGTGGGGTGGGGCTGGGAGCTGCAGCTCCACGCAGGTGGGCTGCAGTTCTGCAACAGCTGACAAGGTGGGGTCACACTACACCTTCTGCTCCCGGCGAGACCCCAAAATGCCAGAAAAGCAGAGTCCAGCTCCCAGCGGGCCATCTCCCACCTGCTCCACTCCTGGCTCACTCTCCCCAGGAGGAGAGGAGGGGCAGGCCAGGTCCTCCTTCCAACCCTGCACAAGGCAGCACAGGGGTACACAGGGACCATCTGGCAAGTACCTCTGAAACAGAGCGAGGACCAGGAGACAAAGTCCTCCAAAGGGAGCCGAGGATGAGTGGGGCCCTTGCTACAGTTCTCTTGGGACCCCCAATCTGAATTCAGGTAAGACAGAGGGACAGGACCCAGAGTCCTGAAACACAGGATACTTCTCAGGAGGGCAGCCGAGTGGATGGGGCTGGGGTGGGAAGGCTGACTCCCTCCCCTATTAACGCCAGGGCAGGATTGGGCCGTGTGAAGACATGTTATTTCACACAAAAGCATCCCTTGCCTCCCTGCTCGCGGTACCCCCTGCCTGGACCACAGCAGGTCTCTGACTGGCCGCTGTCCCAACCACAGTTCTGGAGGCAGAGCTGCAGGCCAGCCACCCCACTCCCCCAGCCCCTGACCAGGACACCCATCACCAGCCCTGGGCCCAGCTGCTCTGCCAGCCCCAGGTGCGGGGCCCGGATGAGCAGGGTGGCTCCCGGGCCTGTAGAGGGACGAGGGTCTTAGGAGAAAAGCCTGGTGCTAGGAACTCAGGAGCTACGCATGTCTGCTCCTGGGGCCCAGCCTTCTGTGGCTTGCTCCTCCCAGGGGACTGCCAACTTCCAGGCAGGGACACAGACCATGGAAACAAACTGGCGGCAGCTGCTCACCTGACCACGCACAGGCAGCATGGATGGACGCCAACCTGCCCCTAGTTGGCGAGGCCCACACCGCAGATGTGGCTCTGCCCAGGCTGGGACTGGGGAAGGGGAGGTCTAACATGGCAGAGGGTCTGATGGTTCACGGCCCCCAGCGCCAGGACACGGGCACAGACCAGCTATCAGACGGCCACACCCTCAGTGAAGTTATAACAAAGGACCTGCCTGTCTGGCTCCCTCCATCCCCCCAGCTGCTGACCCCAGGGGTCCCCAGCCCTGCTGTTCCAGTGGCCCAATGTCAGCTCTGGTGTTCTCCTGGCTTTGTCGTTCCACATCAGGGCTTCTGGGTCCTCCCCACCAGACTGCCTGACCCGAGGGCAACCCACAGTCTGGATCCTGGTGCCAGGCCCAGCCGTGTGCCCCTTCCAACAAGTCCACCCAATATTCAGGGCCCCAGCACCCACTCCAGGGGGGTTGTTTATGGGCCATGGCAGGGGCAGGGAATCTACAACACAGAGGCCAAACCTGGCCCACCATCTGTGTTTGTAAATAAAGTTTTATTGGAACACATTCCTATATGTAGGGTCTACAGCTCTTGAGCTACAACATCAGAGTTGAGTAATTGCAACAGATGTGGCCCAAAAAGCTGAAAATATCTACCATCTGGCTTTTTCCAGAAAATATTTGCCAACTCCTGTTCTCCGGGATTTGGGTTTTTGGTAAGAAGTGTCTTTTGTATAAAACCCAAATTGATAGAACTGTTTCTCTTTTAAAAGGTCATTTAAGAGCACAAAAGCACATTCATGGATTTTCCTCCACACAATTTGCAAAACTGGT
Organism: Galeopterus variegatus; assembly: GCF_000696425.1. Classification (NCBI taxonomy): domain Eukaryota; kingdom Metazoa; phylum Chordata; class Mammalia; order Dermoptera; family Cynocephalidae; genus Galeopterus; species Galeopterus variegatus. The sequence continues at coordinate 63,354 of NW_007728276.1, read as the reverse complement.
TTTCCGTTAAGTAATAAGCCTGTGCTTTTATCAAATGCCAGGGAAAGCAGTCTCACTTTGAATACAGTTTCCTCGCCTGCTGAGTTAAAGGAACTGGGAGACATTCTTCAGCAGGACACAGTTCTAAAAGAGTCCTAAGTTCTAGCAGGGTCCATCAAAATATGGAGGATTGGGGGCCGGCCCGTGGCTCACTCGGGAGAGTGCAGTGCTGATAACACCCAGGCTCCGGGTTCGGATCCCATATAGGGATGGCCGGTTCGCTCACTGGCTGAGCGTGGTGCTGACAACACCAAGTCAAGGGTTAAGATCCCCTTACCGGTCAACTTTAAAAAAAAAAAAATATATATGGAGGATTGGAAAAAGCTAGGACTACCGAGGACAGAACTGAAGACAAGGCACCCACCTTTGAACACTTAAGATTTAGAAACTTCTAGGAAAACTGTGCTTCAGAATTACCGGGAGAGCATTAGATGTCACCGGTTTTATTTACTTATTTGTTTATTTAAAAGATGACCGGTAAGGGGATCTTAACCCGTGGCCTTGGTGTCATCAGCACCACGCTCTCCCACGTGAGCCAAGGGCTGGCCCTGTCAGTGGGGTTTTTAAACAAATGAGGGAGTCCAGCTTAGAGAGCAGTCTTCCTTCTAAGATGACTTGATGTGTTCTAGGAGAGGTGACAAAATAGGGACCCAGGAAGATTGGGAAGATGTTGAGGTGAAGGGCCCATCGGCTGGGGAACAGCCTCCCCAAGGGCCCCATAACTCAGCTGGGGGTGATGGGGAGGCGGGTACTAGTGGGGAGGTCAAGTCCCTTGCCCAGCATCAAGCGGAAGCAAGTGAGTTTAGGACTGCCACTAGCAGCCTCCTGCCCAGAGGCCAGCTAGTCCTATCCTTGGGCCTGCACCCGAATTTCCCCCACCAGGAAGAACCACATCCCCAGAGCGATGTGCCTCGGGCTGTATTTGCATCTGACTCAGGGTAAAGTTCAATCTCCTCCCGCCCAGGATAAACTCCAAGAGTGCCCGCACAGTGAGCCTTCCACAACTGGCTCGAACCTGTCCAGCCCAGGGAGCCATGCTCCGCCCCACACTCTACCCTCTGCCTGGAGCCACTACCGCTACTGCCCCTGCCTGTGGGCCCCCTACCCCTGCCCTCCAGACCTGACAGGGAAACCCAGCTTCCCTCCAAGGTCCACCTGAAGGGCCTCCTCCGGTGACATCTTCCTCAGGGTGCAAGCTCTCCTTCTACACATTACACCACCCTGCACCCCAACCACAGCCAACCCCTTGCCGTCCCCAAATAAATCACCAGCTGTCACACCTCCCAGCCCCTGCTCAAGCTCCTCCAGTAGCCGACACCATTCCTCTGCATCTCCATCTCCTACTCAGTCTCCAGAACAGGCCTTCACTGCTTCCCAAAAGCCCTCCCAGGCAGATTGAGTCCCTCCCTCCACGGTGTTCCCACAATCCCTCATCCACCTCTCGCTTTTCCTTCATTCAAAATATCTAGGGCTGGCGGGTGAGCTCGGTTGGAGCGTGGTGCTGACAACGCCACGGTCCAGGGTTCAAGCCACCCCAATGTGTGGAACGCCCCAAACCGTCCTTAGATCGCTCAGACTGATGAGGAGGAAACAGGGAGCAAGGGCACAACAATGGGGGAAGTACGGGGCCTGGCAAAGCAGCTAGGAAGAGGGTTTCCCACAGAACCTCCCAGAAGAATGATGGGGGCACTCCAGGGTAACAAAAATGACCAGACCCCAAGGCGCCTTCAATAAACAAACCACGTCTTTCCAGGAGAGCTGGGAAGGGGCAGGGCGGGCTGGGGGGTGGGGGTGTTGGCTTCCTGAACAGCCAGGACACAGATGGCTTGTGAATGCCACGGGATGGGAAGGCTTTCATTTGGATGCGACAAGATCTGACACGCTTTGAGAAAGAGCTCTCCTGCTGTGTCGAGAATGCACTGGGAACGTTGGGAACAAAGGCGGCCACAGGGAGGACGGCGGCTGGAAGCTGCAGCAGAGAGGTGGTGGTGGGCTGGAGAGACGTCTCAGGAGTTAGCAACCTAAAGATGGGGTCAAGGGTAATGGGCCCCGTCTGTAGGGCTGTTAGGGACCCCATTCCCTGAGCTGCGGAAGCCAAGAGATGAGGAAGACTTGGAGTGAGAGATGCACTTAGGGCCGTGTACACACACCAGCTCTCTCGCGGACTGTCCCCTACTAAAACCTCAAACCCTTAATGCGCAAGGACACACCATAGACATGCTATCGCAGTCGGGCCGACGCTAGGCCTCGTCTTCTGAACCCACACACTCCTATCCCCGTCCCGCAGACGAGGAACTGAAGCTCTGAGCGGGGACCCCCCCTGCCCAAGGTCACAGGAGAAGCTCAGAGCGGGGACCCCCCTGCCCAAGGTCACAGGAGAAGCTCTGAGCGGGGACCCCCCTGCCCAAGGTCACAGGAGAAGCTCTGAGCGGGGACCCCCCTGCGCAAGGTCACAGGACTCGACCCCACTCCAGAGCTGCGTTCTCGGCCACAACCCTGCCGGGCCGCCTCGGGGCCCTCACGGCAACCTCTGCGGAGGGGGCCGGCTAATGGCATCGCGCCGCCCCCGCGTAGGGCACACCGAGGCTGGGGCGGGGTGGACGGCCACCTGCCAAGGCCACGGCGCCGGAGAGGGGACCCCGGAAGGGGCAGGCAGAGCCCGGGGAGGGACTGGGCTGGGAGGGGGCGCAAACTTGGGACCCGGTCGCGGTGAGTGGCGCTGCGGCGGGGAAGGGAAGGGAGCTGGGGACAGGCCCGCAAGGTCACGGCCGGGCCCCGGGCTCGCGAGCCGGCTGCTCGGGGGACGCCGATGCCCCAGGCTGGCCTCCCACGCCGGGCGGGGTCCTGCGCCGGGGCCGGGGACCCGGAGGCCGAGGGTCC
>NW_007728276.1:44786-59435 GCF_000696425.1 Galeopterus variegatus | reverse complement strand
GCACGGCAACATGGCGGTGAGCGTGCGGCGGGGCCCCAGGGCGGGCGGCCGCGGGGCCGGGTCTCGCTCCCAGCCTCACGCGCGCTGATTTCTCCGCAGGACAAAGAGAAGAAAAAGAAGGAGAGCATCTTGGACCTGTCCAAGTACATCGACAAGACGATCCGGGTGAAGTTCCAGGGAGGCCGCGAAGGTGAGGCCCCCGCCTTCGGCACGTCCCGCCCCCTTAACCATTTAAAATAAGTAACGGTAGCCGCGGTGGCGGGGACGGAGGCAGAGGCGCCGCTTTAAGCGCTTGGCGCGATGGCCTCCTGTAATCCAACTAATTATGCCAGGAAGGGGGAGCTGGCGTGCCCATTTCGCAGGTGGAGAAACTGAGGCACGGAACAAGGAACAAACGTAACTCAGAGTCACAGCAGCGCAGCTGGGGCGCTGTCTCTCCAGCCCCCGCCCAGAGGCTGCCTCAGCTCCTCATTGATCTCCCGCCTTCCGTTCCCGCTCCTCTTACCCCCAGGGTCTCCCCCCCGCCCCGCATTGTGTACATTGGGGGCCGGATCTTTCTCTGTAGTGGGGCTGTCCAGGGCACTGCAGATGCTCAGCGGTGTCCCTGGCCTCCACCCACACCCCAGTTGTGACAACCAAAAGTGTCCCCAGACATTGGTGTCTAGTGTCCCCCAGGGGCAGAATTGCTGGTTGGAAACCACAGCCCTGTGGTCAGTCTCCACCCAGACGCCAGAGGGACCTATTAAAAACAAAAGGAATTTCCTTGCTCCTTGTTTAAAGTCTTCTTGGCTCCCATTGTTCCAGGGTCATGTTCAAAACTTCTGTATCTCTGAGTAAGGCATGGAGCTCTTAACTTACAGGGCTGCACATGATTCCCCCTACCTGGAATGTTCTTACCAGGTGAACTCCCAGGATCACGTTCCTGCTCTCAACTCCAGGTACCTGGCTCTGGGAAGCATTCCCTGACCCTACACCCCAGGTCAGGCCCCTCTGTTATAGCTCCTGGTTGCACCTGTCACAATTTGGAACCTCATGTTCATTAACAGGATGCTTAACTCTGGTTCGGACTCTTCCACGGCATCTAGCAAGGAGAGAGTGTGCTCTCAGAGAGCAGGAAGCAGGTCGGGGCCTCTTGTTCACAGTGCGGCCTGGTGGGATGAGCAGCACAGCACCTCTGCAGCCGGTTCTGGTTCTAGATGGCTTGAATCTGAGCCTCACTGTCCACATTCATCAAATGGGGCTCATAACACCACCTACTACACCAGTGGCTGTGAGAATTAAAGGGTAAAAGCCATATAACGTGATTGGGGCGGTGCCTTGCATGTAGTAAGCAGTAGGTCAATTTTTCTTTTGTTTAGCAGCCTCTTTAATCTTCGGTTTCTTTTTTTCATGAGGTGGAGATCCAGACCCTTTATTCCTGATATGTAGGCAGTTGAATGGCATCAGAGTCATTAAAAGCACAGGGCCCAAAAGTCTAGGTGGGAGTAAGATTTGAATCTGAGCAAATGTGGTTTTTTTGTTCTTTATTTTTTTTGTTTTTGGTGGCTGGCCGGTAAGGGGATCCAAACGCTTGACCTAAATCTGAACAGATGTTTGCTCAGTGTAAGCCATGGTGGCTCTGGAACACGTGTGAGATGCAGCTCTTACTTTTCAAGGTGCTTACGTTTGTTTTCTACACTTCACAGCAATCTACCACAAGTTTAGCAGCTTAAACAACACAAATGTCTCATCTCAAAGAACCTGTGGGTCAGGAGCCCTGGTGTCTCAGGCTCAAGGCCTCTCACAAAGTCGCAATAAAGGGGTGTTTCTTGGGACCCATCATCTCAGGCTTGGGGTCCTCTTCCAAAAGACCAGTGTGTGGTGGAACTCAGTTCCTTGTGGTTGTAGGACTGGGGTCCCTGTTTTCTGCCTAGTGTTGACTGGGGACACTCTCAGCTCCTTGAGACTGCCTGCCTCGGGCTCTTTCCACAACGTGACAGTTTGCCCCTACAGTGCTGTAGATGAAGCAAATATTCATTCAGATTCAAATTGTTCCAGCCAGTAGGAGAATCTCTTTCACTTACTTTTTTTTTTTTTTTTGGCCGCTGGCCAGTACAGGAATCCATCCCTTGACCTTGGTGTTATAACACCGTGCTTTAACGCTTTAATCAACTGAGCTAACCAGCCAGCCTCGAAAATCTCTTTCAGAAAGTGTTCAGTCCTTGAAGGGCTCGCCTGATGAGTCAAGGCCAACCCAGGATAATCTCCCTCTAGACTAACTCAAAGCGAGCTACTTCTGGGACCTTAATTACAACTGTAAAGTTTCTTGTCTTTGTCACATAACCTAATCATGGGAATGACGTCCTGTCAGTCACAGGTCCCCGCCTGCACTCAAGGGGAGGGGATTACACAGGTATGTTCACCACGGTTGGGGAACATTGGTTCCATTTTAGGGATGCCTACTTACCATGGGGCTCACCTCCCCTTGAGGAGGGCAGAACCACTGTGCAGGCTCACTGTGCACCAGGGCCCATGCTGTGTGCCTGAATGAATTACTGCACTTGACCCTCTCCATGTGCCCAGGTGGCAGGTGCCATCATGATCTTTGTTTTGCAGGGGAGGGACCTGAGCACAGAGAGAGAGAGTCAAGGAGCCAGGGCTTCCAACGTAGGTGGTCTGATGGACGTTTATACCAGAGGCCTACAGACTTTTCCTGTAAAGGGCCAGACGGTGATGATTTTCAGCTTTGCAGCCCAGATGGTCTCCGTCACAGCTACTCGGCTCTGCCGAAAACATGAAAACAGCCACAGATGATACATAAATGAATGAGGATGGCCGTGTGCCAATAAAACTTTATTTACAAAAGCAGGTGGTGGGCCAGATTTGGCCTGAGGGCTACAATTTGCAGACCTCTGCCCTGCACCACTGCATTGAGCTGTCAGTCATACCCAGCCCTGCCCTCGGCGTGGGCAGTACAGCCTGGGACAGGCACCTAGTCCCAGCCTTTGAGGGGAGACAGGTAAAAGGAGTAACATTGTAGTGGGACACCCATTTCCACGGCGAGAGACATGGAGAAAGGGAGCCAGGAAGGGGCATGGGGGACATCCTGGGGAAGAGGTCTGAGATGAGGGAGCTGGAAGGAGGGTGGGAGGCTGGTTGTTGCAGGAAGAAGCATCGGTGAGCGCAGAGGCGGGAGCCACACCCATGGGGAGTGATGGAGCCATGGCTTGGAGCCACCTATAGGGCAGGTTTCCAGGCCAGCCGGGGCACTCGGCTCACCCCCCAGGGGCTGTCGTGGCACATCACAGAGGAGGCAGACACAAACCCACGTCCCCTAGCCCCTGGTCCAGGAGCCGCAACCTGAGCCAGTGTGGCTGGAGGGGCAGGGGGACAAACCTGGCAAGAAGAGAGGGTGGCGGCCAGATCTGGAAGGCTCAGAGCTCTGATTTTGTCCACTCTGGTCAAGCCCTGAGCAGCAGGTCGGGATTAGTTCTTCATTCCCTGAGAACGTGCTGAAGGACTCAACGCACTGGGGTTCCGCCCCAGGAACTTAGCCTTCTAGTGCCCTGGGCAAGGTCTGGCCTGCTTCCTGTTCAGTTTTTTCATTGAGGTGAAATATAACATTAACTGTTTTATAATGTACAATTTAGTGTCTTAGGACATTCGCAGAGTTGTGAACCACCACTTCTGTCTAGTTACATGTCTGGCGTCTGTCACTGAACGTCGCGTGTTCAGGGTTCATCCACGTGGTAGCGTGTGTCAGAGCCTCCTTCCTTTTTACAGCTTAATATTCCACTGTGTGGACATGCTGCTGCCTATATTAGTACTGCTGATGAGTTGAAAATGGTTTTTACAATTTTAAAATAGTTGGGGAAAAAAAGATCTCACGACATGGAAACCACACAGCATTCAAATGTCAGCGCCCATATGTAGAGTCGTTGGGACACAGCCACGCCTGTGAGTTCACGTGTTGTCTTCAGCTGATCTCACACCAGGAAGGCTGAGCTGAGTGGTTGTGACAGACACCATGAGTCCCGCACAGTAGGAAACACTGGCCACCTGGCCCTCTGCAGCAAACGTTGGCTGACCGCCTTCTGGTGGGAGACATGGGGCAGCTTCCTCCTTCCCTTGGTTGCCCTTCGTCCTGTCATGTCCCTAGGAAGGCTTGTCCCCACCCCTGTGTCTTTCTGGGGTGTCCCTTGAGAGAGGGGCGCCCCACGCAGACGCTGCATGCCCCGTGCCCAGGACGAATGTGGTCTTACATGCATCCATTTTTTCTTCTTCCCCCCGTGATTTCTACAAGCCAGTGGAATCCTGAAGGGGTTCGACCCGCTGCTTAACCTGGTGCTGGACGGGACCATTGAGTACATGCGAGGTGAGCCGAGTCGGCAGGACCTGGGACGTCCTTGCTGGGCCTTTTGTGTCATTCTCAAACCCGCGAAGCTTCTGCCTGAGTTAAGCACGGGGGGCCTTGTGCATGTGACCACTGGCAAAGGTGTTGGTGACCCGCCAGCCCTGGGCACTCTGGTGAAGCTGGAAGACCGTCATCTTAGGGACTTAAGACATGTATTTTGCCAGTTCCCTTGCTGACCTGTGAGCACAAGTCGGCGTGATTAGAGGGAGGCTGCATGTGTGTTGAGAAAGCCAACATGCTCTGGTGATCCTCTCAGCCCCCGTGTCTTCTATCCCTGTTCACCCGCTGCTATTAACACAGGATCCCATTCTCCTTACCAGAGGACCCTTCCCCATCTCCCTGCCCCTGGTCTGTCCTCCTCTTCCTCAGTGAGGCCCCCAAGTCCCCAGCCCCTCCCTGAGCAGCCCATGGTGGCCAGGCCAACAGGTCCCCAGCTCAGGCCAACCAAGGCATTTGGGGGACGCCAAGACCTAGGAAACAGGGAGGGTCTTGCCCCTCAGGGGCCCACCCGTGAGGCTGAGACAAGATTATCTTGTTTCTTCCTGGCTGGGTCTGTCCAGATGCCTGGTTGTAGTCCTGGCCTGGCCTCCTGGGCAGCAGCTTCTCCTTCGCACACTGGGCACTTGTGGCCATGGTGGCTGCTGCTCTTGAGCCCTCTCCTGCAGGGCTGCTCACACAAGCGACCTGTGTGCGCCCCCTCTCATTCCCAGAACCACCGGCCCAGACCCATAGGGTGCTAGTGGCAGAGATGGGTCTCAAATCTCAAAACCTGGGCCACCTGCCTCCCCCCCCACGCCGCACAATGGCACTAGGAAGAGCCCGTCTGGAGCGCGCTGCCACCTCCCTGGGTGGGGCCCCACGGTGCTTCAGGGATCCTGCACAAACAGGAGTCCCAGGGGCTTTTATTTTAGCTGCCCGTCTGACAGTCTGGTCCCAGAGGTGGCTGTGCCCCCAGTTAGCTCCCCAGCCCAGGTAAACCGCGTCCCCTGGGCTGCCCTGTTCTCACTTGTGGGATAAAGATAGGCCCTGCACTGCAGCTCCTGGAGCTCCTGGCCCTGTGGTCTGTGGCTTGTCTCCAAGAGAAAGGTTATGTGTCGCAGCTGAGGCCTTGGGTTGCTTGCAGTGCCTGTAGAGGTTGGGGGGCTCGCTGCTAGGTCCTTGGATTAGGGTCTTTGGAGGCCCCCTGGAGGCGCGCCCTGCCGCCCTCAGCCCATGCATCTGTCCTCCCCAGATCCTGACGACCAGTACAAGCTCACAGAGGACACGCGCCAGCTGGGCCTGGTGGTGTGCAGGGGCACGTCAGTGGTGCTCATCTGTCCGCAGGACGGCATGGAGGCCATCCCCAACCCCTTCATCCAGCAGCAGGATGCCTAGCGGGGCAGGGCCCCCTCCCCCACTGCACGCCTCCCGCCGCATCGAGGGGCCTTTTTGTATAGGTTCTATTTTTGTTTTCTTAATAAAATTGCAAACCTCAAGTGTCCAAGCATCAGAATCTTGCTTTTTTGGCCTTGATCTTCTGAGGAAACCTGGGTCCCACCCGGGATTTGGTACGGCCAGTGGAGTTTGTCAAGCACCAGCCATGGTCCCTACTGGGGACAGGGGTTCAGAGATGATGGGGCTGGCCCAGGGGGACAGGAGTGAGTCTGGAGCCTGAGGCCTGGGAGGAGGCTTTGCAGAGCCCTCAGGCCAGCTTGGTAGATATAAATCTTGTTTTATGTTTTGGAATGTTTTGTTTTTACGTTGTTAGTTGCAGTTCCAGGAGCCTTTGAGACTGGTCACCTAAGCCAGCTCCCTCTGGGTTGCTTTCCCGCTGAAAGCATGTCCCGGCTGGACAGACAGACCCTGGCACTGACTTCTCGCCTGGCACTGGCAGTCCTGGTCGGGACCCCCCCATTCACTCACTCCTCACCGGGGGTTGTCCTCACGAGTGCCCCTGAACATCCCTTCCTTATAAAGGCAGGTCACCTTCCCGGCTCCCGTTCCCACAGCCCAGCATCCTTGTTAGGACGCTGTCCCCCACGCTGACAGCAGGGTGCGTCTGCTCCATCACTCTGAGGCTGACAGTGAGACAGAGGATAGGGGCCGCTTCTGACTCGGACAGAGGCTGGGATCGAGCCTGAGAGGGTTGTCCTAGAAGGAACCTCAGACTGCTAACCTCTCAGTCTCAGCTGGGGAAACTGAGGCAGCGTGGGGTCCAGGACTTCGTGGGAAGCTAGTCGCAGCAGGGGACCAGAGCTCAGAGTCGGGATAGGATGACCTCGGCTCCCTGCTTGTTCTCTCAGGATAAATCAAAACCACTGGCTTCCAGGCTTATCACAGCAATCAGCCCACAGATGCAGGATTTGCTGTGGCCCAGGTGACATTAGCCCCCACGGCAGGGGAATTAGTGATTGGGCCTTGCAGCCAACCTCTGCATCTGCTCCTTGTCCCTGCCCACACCCGCTCCCTGGCCATCTGGCACAGCCTGGCCTCTACCTTATCAGGGGCCTTATCTGGAGCCAAAGCCTCTAACTGGGGGTGAGGGGTCTGCTGGGTTAGCTGCTGGATCACAGCCTCCAGGAAGGGCAGCCAGGGTTTGGGTGCACCTGGCACCCGACATGCAACCCACGTGCCTCAGTGTTGGGGAACAATCCCCCCACACCGCCATGCCCATTTACAGTCAGGGATCAGGAAAGGACTCGGAGCAGGCAGTCACGCAGCATAGGAACCGAGAACCCGAGCTGCACCCTCAGTTCACTCTTCCCACCAGCCTGCCCTGTCTGACATGAACCCACGGTCACAACCAGGGGTGTCCACCCCTGGAGAGAGAGCAGCAGGCCTTGGAGGATAATTAGGCCTCGTTAGAGCCTCCGGGACAGCAGACAGGCAAGGGAGGGAGGGGTCTGGTCTACACCCCCCCACACACTTTTCCTGCAGAGGAAGCAAGACTTGTCCCCGGCATCTCCCCCACCTCACTGTTGCACCCCTCAAAACAGCCCCATCCACCCATCCCCTCCAGTGAGCTCATGGCAAAAGCTGCCCTCTGCAGCCACCAAAGCCTGAGCTCAAATCTACCACTTGCTGTGTAGCTTAGAGTAAGTGACTCGACCTCTCTGAGATCCAATTCCTTCTCTCTTAGGTTTAGGCAAGGGCACTGAGTATCCATCTACGGCCAAGCTCTGGGCCATGGCTGTGTGGGGAGACAGGTAAGAGACAGAGCTTCATGTTGGAGCCCAAAGACAAAAACAATGCCGTGGGGGCCCAGAAGCGGGAGACACCGACTTCCTGGGACTTGAGCAGAACTCCCCAGGAAAAGGCATAAAATAAATTGGTTCCACGTAATCATATCAGCCCTAGAGAGTCACTGTGAACTAGTTTATAAAAGACTGGAAATTACCTAGCTCCCCATCATCAGGAGATCGGCTTTATAAAGCCAGGTCGACCCTGCAGGTGTCTGAGGCCTCACGAGGTAGCCCAGGTGAGGCCAGCAGAGAAATCTCACAACCAGCCTGAGAAAGAATTAATGGCTGTTTTATGCCACTAAGTTTGGGGGATGTCTGTTACGTGGTGATAGATCACAGAAACTTCCTGACCCAGGCCATGACAAACTGCAGAGGGAAAATCCAAGTTTATGCTAATAACAGCAAGGTCAAGGATTCGGATCCCAGACCAGCCAGCTGCCAAAAAAAAAAGAGAAAAGGAAAAGTGTAAGTTTAGCATAATAATATGTTTAGTGTAACAGTATGATATAGTACATTGTACAATATCATTTACTGAAGATAATTGTTTTTAAAACCATCTTCTGTTTCTGTGTGTTTAAATGTGAGAAAGATCTGGAAGGATCCACACTGATCTGCAGTGGAAGGTGATGATTAAGGGGGATGTTAGCCCGCTCTTAGTGTTTTAATATTTTAGGAGGAGAAATTTAATATTTCACATTTAATATTACATTGGAAGTTTAATATTTTACAAGGAGTCAGAGGAGAGAAAGTCAGAAACAGCGACACCAGACAGATTGAGAGAGAGACAGGAGAGGCAGAAACAGAAGCAGAGACTCAGAAAAAGGAGACCGGCAGCCAGGCCGTGACACTGGATCCCCCAGGCCTCCCGCCCTTCTGGCCCCAGTGTAAATCCCGAGCCCTAGCCGGTCCCACCCGCCACGTGCCACCCACCATGCCAACAAGAGGCTGCCCGCTGACCCCTGCCCAGATCCCACCATTTGAGCTCCCTGCCCAAGGACAGCGCAGTCCCCGGCACTCAGCACGGAGGCTGCGGCCACTGGACCAGGGGTCAGCCCTGCTGCACGTGCCCACGGTCACCACGGTCTACGGCTTCCGGGTGCTGGCCAGGAGGCCTCGGGTCTTGGCTGTGGAAGCCCCACTCTGGGAGACATTGCCAGAAGCCCCTGAAGATGGGCAAAGACAGGCAGACCCCACCTTGACCCCAGACCAGCCAGAGACCCGCCTCCCAGCAGGCTCCAGAGGCTTCTGAAGGTGGACAAGATCTTGACGTTGCTAACGGTCAGCCCTGCCCGTCCCCACCCCAGCTGTCTTGTCCCTGAATCGCTCTGGTTAGTTCCCTTCAGCCTCCGCAAGCTCTCCAGCCGCTTCTGCTGTTCATCCGGTTCACAGATGAGGCAGCTGAGGCCCAGAGAGGTTAAGCAACTTGCAGAGGGTCACACGGCCAGGACGCTAACCCCTCTGCTCCAAAGCCACCCAAGGCTCCTAACCGCCTCCATCTCATGGGTGCAGAAACAGGCCCAGAGCGAGGTGGTGGGAGGGGTTATGCATAGGGGGACAAGGAGAAAGTGAGCCCACCCTGGCCCCAGGAGCCAGGAGAGAGAACTCATCCTCAGCCTCACCTTCACCCTGCAGGTCCCTTCCAGCCTCAAGCAGCCACAGGGAGGCCTCGCTCCAACCCCAGAGCATCCGCTGAAGGACCCAGGCGAGGCCATGTAGCCTGGGACTTCCTGCCGCAGAAGCCGCACAACGCCAGCGACTGCGGCGCCTCCTGGTCTGTGCCCACACCAGGTCTCACTCTGCTGGTCAACAAGACGGGGAGAGGATCGCCGTTGTGCCTGGGCTCAGACAAGGACATGGATATGAAAAGAAGAGGGTCTTATACACGGGGGAAATTGAGGCGGGGAGGGGTCCTAGGATTTGTGGGGTGCTGGTTGGAGCTGGGGAACCCCTCAGGGATCCAGCCCTACTGCCCAGGCTGTGTCTGCAGGAATAAGTCCGGGCCCCCCACCTTCCTGATTAGTCTAGCAGCTTCAACGGGGCAGGGCCTGGATCTGTTGCTGAATAAAGGTTTGCCAATGCGCAAGTGAACTCCGGGCACTTTAGTGACAGGGCGGGGCCTGGATCTGTTGCTGAATAAAGGTTTGCCAATGCGCAAGTGAACTCCGGGCACTTTAGCTTCCCATCTTTTCACATTGTCCATGTCCCTTCAGGTCTGCTCCCTGGCGTGTCTGTCCCTCTACCCACCGCCCACCCCCTCCCCCATCTGCTGCCGTGATGACCGGAGCCAGCAGGGGTCAGGATTCACCCAGAGATGAAGGCCCTGTGGCCACTGTGTCTTCTGTATTGGACAGAGGACAACATTCCTGGTAGCAGGCGGACTCTGCAGGAAATGAAGCTGGAGATGGATTTGGCCTCGGGTCCGACCCTGGTTACCGGAGATGCCTCTGGGCCCCTCTTCCTGCCCCCACCTCCCCCTGACACCAAATTCACACCCACTTGGGTGTCTGAGAGGCACCCCAAAATTAACATGCTGCAACTTGATGCTCCCCCTTCCACCTGGTGCCCCCGGCTTTCCCCATCAAGGAAACGGCCCTAGGATTTAGGATTCGGGCCCTAAACCTTAAGGTCCCCCTTCACCCCTCTCCCATCCCCCACCTCCCTTCCATTTGCAAATGCTGACTCGACCTCCAGAATTGGTCCTAAAGCTTTTAAAGAACAAGTCACACCAATCCTGCCCAAACTGTTTCTGAAACTACAGGAGGGGGACACCTCCCAACTTGTTTTACAAGGCCAGTGTCACCAGAACCTGACAAAGACATTACAGGGGCTGGCAGGTCAGCTCAGCTGGCTAGAGCGTGGTTCTGATAACACCAAGGTCAAGAGTTCAGATCTCCTTACCAGCTGCCAAAAAAAAAAAAAATTACAAGTAAAGAAAGGCACAGGCCAATATTCCTCATGACTCTAGATGCAAAACTCCTTAATCAAGTATTAGCACATTGAATACAGTGTTCCTATACAAAATTATACATCACGACCATAGGTTTCATCCCAGAAATCCAAGGTTGGTTTGATACTCGAAAATCAACCCATGTGGGCCGAGCCCGTGGCGCACTCGGGAGAGTGCAGTGCTGGGAGCGCAGCAGCTGACTGCCACATCCACTCTCGCCCCTCATTGCTGTGCGCTGTGCAATTCTCCAGACACGTGGCCTGCCCCATTCCCTCCAGGCCTGTGCCCGTCTCTACCCTCTGCCTCTCTGACTCCCTCCTTGGTCTACAGAACTTGTCCTTTGGGGCCAGCTCTCCTGTGAAGTTTGCCTTGTAGCCTTGAGTTCAGGCCCCTTTATCTCCCCAATCTGCAATGGCAGGCCGGGACTGTTTGTGGGAGGCAGTATCCCCGGTGCCTTGCACTATGCATGATGCTGGTCCAACACCAACTCCGTAAATAATAACCGTTAATTGTTCCTGGCTGTTGACCATAGATCAGGCAGTCCTGTAAATATGATTTGCCCATTTAATCCTCCCAACAGCCTTAAGGGATGAGCTGCTGTTATTCTCACTTTACACTGGGGCTCAGAGAGGTTAGGTCACTAACCTAAGGTCACACAGCGAGTACCTGGCAAAACTGGGGCTTGACCCCAGACATCTGGAGCCCAAGACTTCAGTTACTTTATGCAGCTGCCTCTTAGCAGCCAGTTACTCCACCCCCAATTACAGAGGGGAAGCCACTTACCTGGGACCACAACCGAGGCTCCCAGGCCAACTGCCCCCACAGCCTCCGTCCACGGGCCCATGACGGCCGCCGCTGCCCACACCCGATCCCGTACCTCTCACTGGAGAGACAGGGCGAGAGGAGGAGAACTTTGAATTTTATAAAGAATTACTGCCACATAAGGGCTCCTGCTGGCTTTCCCAGGCGGGAGGGCACCAGACAAGGACATCCTCCCACCCCAGCCCCAGCGAACCCCTCCCCAGAGGAGCAGGAGGGGGCTCAGGAAGCCCCCTTGGCAGGCAGTCTCTCCCAAGCGAGTGAACCGGCCATCCCTATATAGGATCCGAACCCGTGGCCTTGATGTTATCAGCACCACGCTCTCCCAAGTGAGCCACAGGCTGGCCCGTGTTTGAAATTTTCTATAAGAAAAAGTTAATATAAGCAAGAGGTCCCTTTGGAATCTGCTGGGGACTAACTTCTACGTGTATCAGAGGACAAATTTTTTTTTTTAGTGGTGGATAAACTCCACTCTGAACCTAGAACTTGCTCTGGGGGTCCCTTATTGGGGGCACAATTCTCCTGACTTCTGTACCTAGAATCCACCCACGTGGCCACACAAATCCAATCTTAATCCTCCCTGCCTAGAACACTCTATGGCTCCCACCTTCCCTTAAGATAAAGTCCGACTGCCGCATCCACCCTCGCCCCTCATTGCTGTGCGCTGTGCAATTCTCCAGACATGCGGCCTGCCCCATTCCCTCCAGGCCTGTGCCCGTCTCTACCCTCTGCCTCTCTGACTCCCTCNGCACTCACAGCACTCACTGGCTGAGCGCGGTGCGGCTGGTCTCAAAAAGGACAAAAAAAAAGAAAGAAAATCAACCCATGTGATTCACCAACTTAGCATCAAAGGAGGAAACCATATGTGATCATTTCAATAGATGCGGAAAATTCAACACCCATTCAGATTAAGAACTCGGCAACTCAGAATGGAAGGGAACTTTCTCAACCCAATAAAGGGCATCTACAGAAAACCTACAGCTACTCCCATACTTGATGGTGAAAGACCAGATGTCTTCCCCCAATCTCAAGAACAAGGTACAGACGTCCGCCCCCGCTGGTTCTATTCAACGTTGTCCTGGAGGGTCTACACACTGCAATAGAGCAGGAAAGTGACATACAAGATAAATATCTAAAGGAAAAAGGAAAACCATCTCTATGTGCAAAATCTCTCTGCGAATGCCCACTGCTACCAGGCCTGTGTGTTCCCAGTGTCAGCACCCCTCCCCGGGTCACAACGGCACCTGCCTGCCTCCCCTCAAATTCCCGACAGCCCAACAGCAAATCAGATGGTGACACCCCCTACCTAAAACTCTTCAGTGTCTTCCCATCACATTAGAACAAAATCCGAACGACTCCTCCAGGAGCTCAGAGACTGCATCTGTCTCTGTCAACACTGTAACCCAGGTACGACGCCAGGTACCCTGGGGGCGCCCAGCAATTGCTGAATGAATGATCAACAAAATCCAAACTGTGGGATTTCAAGTAAATAACTAAATTTTCCAACCAATACATTGTTACTGTGTGTTTCTTTTTTATGTCTATTTTTTGGTGGCTGGCCTGTACAGGGATCAGACCCTCAATCTTGGCGTTCTCAGTGCCACACTCTACCCGACTGAGCAACCCGGGCACACTTTCAACAAATACGTTGCAAGGAAAGAGAGAGAGACAGAGAAACTACACCTTCAAAGAGAACNGTGGTCGTAACCTTGGCAACCAGGTGCTACCGCCCCACTGCCTGGGAGGTTCTAACCCATGCCTGTATCCCCCGCCCAGGAAGATACATGGGAGACCCGCTGGGGATGCTGGGCCCAGAGACGGCGGTGGTGAGGGACACCCCAAGGTCAACCAGCAGCCAAGGCCGGGCCTGGGGCACTTCGTGGACTTGAAACCCACCTCCCCCACCCTGCTGGAAGCAACAGAACTTGCACATTCTTGTCACCTGCTGAGCCCCTGCTGTTTGTCCCGTCCACACCGGGCTCCGGGCAGTTGAGGGACAGTGGGGTTGCGGGTGCCACATCCCTGCTCAGAGCCCCGGAAACCCCTGCTCCAGGAACAGCCTGGCCCACCCTCAATGTCACCGGCTTGTCATTCATTCAGCTAGCATTTACTGGATGCCTGCTGTGTGCCAGATGCTGGAGACGCAGCAATAAAGGAGGGAGGACAGAGGATGCACAGGAGAAATCAGCAAATTACAGATTATCTTAATGGGACGGGAGTCGAGGGGAAGCAGGGCGGACAGGGCAGTCTCTGGAGCAGTGACTACAGGCACCCTGGCGTGCCCCTCTGTTCTTGGGGGTGGGGTCTCTGCAGCCCTGGAAGGGGGGACTGCTCTGATCCTCCTTTTACAGATGTGGAAATTGAGGCTGGCTTGGGTCAGGCACGGTCCCTACGGCCTTTTCCGAGCCTGCCTTTGTGACGATTTCATGCGTCGTCTCCTGCTTGCAGAAAGCCTCCTTCTTCCCCGAAGCAGTTCCTCCCTCCAGTGCTTGGCCTGGTACACAGTAGGTGCTCAACGACGCCTTCATCCAAGAGCCCTGAAAGGCAGCTCTCAGAAGTGTCATTTTGCAAAGGAAGAAATGGAGGATCAGAGAGGGAAAGCGACCCCCTGAGGTCACACAGCGCAGCGGAACCACCAAGCCCCTTCTCTGTGCAAGGTTCTGGCTGGCCAGGAGTCAGGGAAAGATCATGGAATGGGAGGAGTCACGTCCCCGTCCCCTCCTTCTAGACCTCTTGGGGCCAGGAAGGGAACCATCTCCTGCCCTGTCTCGTGGGGGGCCTGGCCTGCGGCCTCCTGGGATGCAGTTTCTGGGCCTCCAGCCAACGCGACAGTCTGGGAACGGAGCCTGCTTGAGTCACAGGTGGCTGTGCTGAGGCTAAGCCACCGTCAAAGCTGCTGGGAGGATGCAGTGGGCCCGGAGGAGGGGGCCTAAGGCGGGGGTCGTGCAAGGTTACACACCTGGACTCCCAAAGCAGCGTCCCTTAGGACAAATCTGTGAAATGGGAATAATAAATGTGTCCACCCGTGACCGTGGAGATGCGGCAGAGATGTTTGGCAGGGGCGCTTGGTGAGTCTCGGCCGGGTTCTTAGCATGAGGAGGGTGCCCTGCCCTCTCTCTGCCCCCACGCTGCAGAACGTCCCACCTCCCGCGCCGGACTCTCTGGTGTGAGCCTCTAAATGGGGCAGGCCCTGGCCTGGGGGTCAGGACAGCCCCCTCCTGGTCCCACCTCTGCCCTGGCTCGCTCTGCCTTGGGGTGCCACAGTTTCC
>NW_007728276.1:29281-44006 GCF_000696425.1 Galeopterus variegatus | reverse complement strand
CGCAGCCCCCCATCCGCGCCCCCCCCCGCGGCGGGGGACGTCTCCGAGCCACGCCCCCCCCCCCCCCCCCGCCACCCTCCGCGCCCCCCCCCGCGGCGGGGGACGTCTCCGAGCCAGGCCGCCGGCGCGCCCCCTGGAAACTTTGGGGTCCCCCCGCCCCTGCCCCGAGGCGCAGAGAAGCGGGGAGCTGGGTGGGCATCTCCCGGGGGCGGTGGGGACGCCCGGCGGGATGCGCCTCTCGGTGAAGGGGGACCTGGCTGGGTCTGGGGTGCGGGGACGGTCCGGTGGACCTGCAGCCCCGCGCCCCGCTGTCCTCCCAGAGCCGGGTCTGGTGCAGCCTGGGGGTGCCGAGGAGCAGGAAGGCAGACGGAGTGTCTGGGGGTCCCCACCAGAACCTGCTCCGTTCCTGGAGCTGGGGACAGGTCAGCCTGGCAGAGAGGGATTCGGGGTGCAGGGCTGAGCCCCCTGCTCTGAGGGCCTGTGTCCAAGCAGCACCAAGGGTGGCGGGGGCTTCTCTCCACCCTCTGAGGCTGGGCCTGGGTGCCCGCTGGGCCTCGGCCAGGGGAGGCCCGCGAGTCCCATTCAACAAGTTGGGGGAGGGGCAGGACCTCGTGCCTTGGTCTAAGCTCGAGACAAGACCCAGGTCCTTATTTTGGAGACCACCTTGTGCCTCAGGCACTAACAATACAGGTGTCCCAGCCTCCCCAGTTCTGAGGCATCAGAACTTCCGGGGGAATGGACCCCGAAACCTGCGTTGTTCACAAGCAGCCCCTGGAGAGTCCGTGTGGGCACAGCCGATGCCTGAGAACCTCTTGTTTCTGGCGGGGGTTGGGAGGGAGCATCTGGTGTGGCATGGCGTCAGGTGGGGGGGTGACCTGGGCTTGGTGATGGGGAACTTTCGGGGACAGCAGAGCCAGGAGGGCTCCCTGGAGGAGGTGTGGCGGGTGGAGGGCGTAGCGTGAGTGGCACTGGCTGGAAAGACGGTCGGGAAGTGGGGGGTGGCCTTTGTGAGGGGTCTGGGCCTGGGGAGGCTGTGCTGCTTTACCTTGCTCCGGCAGGGGTCCTGGGAGACAGGATCTGAGCTGGAAGACCCCCGGGCTCCTGCGTGCCACCTGCATGACGTGGTGCAGTAGGAAGGGGCCAGCCTGGTTATGGGATGGGGGTTGAGGAGGGCTGCGCTCAGCCTTCTCCCGTCTGCTTTCCTGTTCCTGCCGGTGACTTCGAGCAAATGACAAGAGTTCCAGCCTCTCATCTTTGAGGTGGACATAGACACCGGAGTTACCTGCCTTGGGATTAAATGAATGGTAGGGTGGGCATCGTGCCCCCAGTAGGGGGCTGTCGTGATGTAGGTGCTTGGTGAACGTGGGGCAGGTCTGATGATCATGGTGGGTGTGGCACCAGCCCACCCTGCACACGCTCAGCCTCAGTGCTCTCATCTGTGGAAGGGGGTGGTGACTGCTGCCCACCCCCAGGGGAGGCCCAGGGCTCTGAAGGTGCCTTGCTGGGTGGGAATACACAGCAGCTCTGAAGCCGAGGGTTGATGTCTCTTCCCACCATGCTGTCATTCCCCGGCACCCCTGAGTCACCACCTAGTCACAGGTGCAGAGCCTCTCAGAGAACTCCCCGAGCAAAGCTTGTCCCCGGTGGGCCCCAGCGAGCCACCCACCACCACCACTTGTCAATCCCGGGCCTCAGAAGAGTGCCCTTCACCCTCCAGTAGGGAGCTGGGATTTTGTGGAAAGAAGCTGGCATCAGACCTAGGTTCAGATGCTGACTCTTCCCAGCAGGTGAGCTGGGGCCCACTCTGACCCTCAGTCTCCTTTTCTCCAAAATGAGCTTCATTATTCCCACTGTTAGAGTAGGGCTGGAGGGTAAGTGGCCACTGTATGCAGTGGGCACTCCAGCAGTGGTTCCAGATCTAGAGGCCCCACTGCAGAGGGCAGTCCGCAGCCTCCATGTACAGACAGGGAAGGAAAGTGGGTCGGAGGCCCCCAGCCCCCTGAAGGTTTCACAGGGACTAACAGCAGATGGAGGCTAATTAGGGCTTAATGAATTGTCATGGATGAAAACCCTGGGAGGGCCCAGATCTAGGACAGAGGATGCACCCATCCTGGGGGACCAGCTGTGTGTCCCCAAAAGTGAACCTCCGAGGGCTGGGCACTCCATGTGGCTGGGTCCCCACCTCCCACATCTGTCTTTGGAGCTCACATGGGGGGTGCTTCCAGGCTCCTGCCAGACCATGCTCCCCTTTCTCCCACCACCCCAGTTGCACTAGGGCAGAGAGACAGAGGACAGGACGTGGTGGTGGGCCTGGGGACAGAGGCGGCCAGCTGCCAAGCTCCCAGCCTCTGGCCCCCCACCCCCGTGGGTTCAGCTGCAGGAGGACCTTTCCTGAGGGAGGCTTCAGTGTCCCCTGGCCTGGGAGGGGGCAGGAGGGAGGCTGTGTCCGATGTAACCTTGGGGGGTGCCGGGGGAGAAAGCTATGCTTGGAATAGAGGAGGTGGACTGAAGGGGCTGGGGGCTTGGCCAGGAGCGAGGGAGGGAGTTGCCCACCCAGCCAGGCCCCAAGGACCTGGGCTGCCTCTGTTCGAGGGGAGGGACCCAGGTGACATCCCCAGTCACACTCTGCCTCCCCTTGGGCTAAGAGCTTCCTGGCCAATTAGTCCAAGAGTCAATAGCACAGGACAGCTTGGGGCGCAGGGAAGAGGGGCCTCCATTTCCCAGGTCCTGCCATGAGGGACAGATTTCGGGGGGGATCCCCTGGGCAGCTCCCTGCAGTGCGCTGATGTGGATGTCACACCCCGTAGGACTCAGCACCTTCTACCTTCTGTGCCCCAGGAAGCAGGCACTCAGCTCCGGGGGGCTCATCTGACCTCCCTGGTCAGGACGGCGCTGACCCTGTCGGAGTGTCCTGGGGCTGCTGTAACAAATCACCACACATTTGGTGACTTAAAACCACACATATTTGTTCTCACAGTTTTGGAGGTCAGAGTCTGACACAGGCCTCATTGGGTTAAAATCAAGCCATGGACAGGGCTGGTCCCTCCTGGAGGCTCCAGGGCAGGACCCGTGTCCTCCTTTCCCAGCTTCTAGAGGCTCCCGCAGCCCTTGGCACGTGGCCCCTTCCTCCATCTGCAAAGCCAGCAGTGCAGCGTCTTCCAGTCTCTGCCTCTGTAGAAGTGCCCGCAGCCCTTGGCACGTGGCGCCTTCCTCCATCTGCAAAGCCAGCAGCGCAGCGTCTTCCAGTCTCTGCCTCTGACCCTCCTGCCCCCTCTTATGAGGACCCTGTGAGGACACTGGGCCCCCAGATAACCCAGGATGGCCTCCCATCTCAAGGTCCTCAACTTCATCCCATCTGCAGAGTTCCTTTTGCCACAGGAGGTGACATATCCACATGTTCCAGGGATTAGGACAGGGACGTTTTTGGGGGGGGTGTTCTGCTGAGCACTGGCCCCCCTTCCCTGTTTGTTTTTCTCTCCAGCATGGCCCACTGTGTGACAATCCGCTTCATTCATTTCTTCTGTCACCTGTGGACAGAATGGCAGGGATGGTGTCTGTTTGGTTCAATGCTGTTTTCTCTTAAGAAGAACAGAGCGTGGCACACAGCAGGCGCCCATTAAATGCTTGCTGAATGGATGAATGAATGAATGAATGAGTGAGGGGCAGACGTGGCCATGAGCACAACAGGGCCCAGGGCTCAGAGATCCTGACTCAGCCGGGCCCAGTGGAGTCATCCCAGAAGGATGCAGGTTTATGAAGAACCTTCCTGGGTGATTTCATTTCTTTGTCATCCTGGGGAGGCAGTTCCAGGTCCTGTTAGTCCCTTTTACGAAAGGGGAAACTGAGGCTCGGGGATTTAGATGTCTCTGCCCAGGGTGGTCTGTTGCGGGCTCAGCAGGGGACCCGGGAGTTTTTGTCGTGGCTCTGGAGCGGGCAGGGGAGAGCTAAATGGACGGGCGCGTGGTTTGCAGTTCAGCCTCTCTGACTCTAAGCTCCAGAAGTCACTGGATGTCACAGAGCCCTCCGAGCACCCCGCTCTGCATGTTGCCGGGGGTCATGTGGTCCTGCTCTCTTGAGACTGAGGTCCAGGCAGGCGACAAGACTTCCCAGGCTCAGGGGAGGAAGGGTGACTGGGGTGAGACCGCACAGAGCTGGACATATCTTCAGACTGCAGCTCGGATCCCGTCATGCTCCTGCTCAGAATCCTCCCATGGCTCCCCAGTGCTCCTAGGATCAAGTGCGAACACCTCCCTGTGGCTCAGCGCCGTGTGGTTTTACCGTTGCTGACCCCCGCTCCCAGCCCCCAACCTCAGACACCCCCCGGCCACCAGCCCCCGTCTTTCTGCTTCTCAGAGCCCCAAGCTTATTCCCACCTAAGGGTCTTTGCCCAGGTGGTTCCCTCCAACTGGAACACCGTTCCCAGCCCTTCCTCCTGGCGGCCATCCAGGTCTCGGCTCAGACGGGCCTTCCCTGGCCGTGCCGGGCAGTGCTACGGACGTGACGGACCCCCAGGTCCCTGGTTTGTTTTCTCGTTGGCACTTTCCCCGAACCATCTATTTCTTTTACTTCTTACGTGACTGGTCCGTTGTTCCACACGACTTTATGTGCAGTGACGGATGCCAGATGCAAACAGGCACATGACGCGTGATTCCGTTTGCGTGAAACGTCCAGAACAGGCCCATCCACAGAGACGGAAAGTGGAGTCGTGGTTGCCGGGGGCTGGGGGAGGGGCTGGGGAGCGATGCTGATGGGAACAGGTTTCTTTCTGGGGGGGGGTGGAATGTTCTGGAATTAGAGGTGATGGTGGCACACATCTGTGAATATACTAAAAAGCACTGAAATGAACACTTGGAATAGGGGAAAATGCACCCCCGCACCAGCTCAGCGCCTGGCACGTGCGAGGGCTCAGGAGAGCAGTCAGGTCGCGGGGTGTCAGCACATGGGCTGTCCCCTCCTGCTCAGGCCCCCCGACTCCCGCCCACGATGACCGAGGCCCTCCCGCCGCCCCTGCCAAAGGCCTCCACGGCGGCTCTCTGTGCGTGATAATGAGGTTCTGCCCTTGAAACATGCATCGTCCACAGGGGTCGATGCCGTGTCCCCAGACTCCCGAGGCCAAGCAGCGGATGCCACCTGAGACTGTGGCCTGAGTGGGGGCCCTATGGAGACAGATGGGGGGCCTGCCCTCAGGGGACATGCCCCGTGGTGGGGAGGGGAGGCCGGGAGGGTCTCGACCACCAGCCCCAGCTCCAGCTTCACGCCTATGAGCGATGGCTCATCCCGGTTCCCATGACCAGGGTTTAGGGAACAGGAGGTGACATCATTGGGGACATGGCTGACCCCTCCTGCACTAGCATGTGTCAGCAACTGCTGCACACCAGGCTGATTTTGTCGTGTGTCGCCTGCACCAGAGTGTCAACTCCTTCGGGACAGGGATTCTTTGGTGTCTCTGTTTCCCGGTGTCTTCCCAGTTTGTGAAGAGCTCCTGGCACGTTGGCTGAACGCGTGCTCAAAGGAGAGAGTGAACCTGGGGCCTGACACTCGGGAAGTGCAGGGTGACCCTGCGGTAGCATTTCGGGTGAGTCTCTCATTTATCTCTGAGCCTCAGTTTCCCCATCTGGTTCTGCAGGGGGGGTTGGGTGTCCAGAACATGTTTGGTGCAGGGCGCGGGATTCTGGAAGTGTTTGATCCGATGTCAGCAGCCACACAGGAGACCCAACCCCAGATCAAGGAGGGGGCGCCAAGGGCTAGGACTTAGGCAATAGGGGCAGGCCAGTCCCAGGGGCTCCCCGCCGCCCTCCACGTCACCTGAACTGGTCTGCACCTGAGCTCACCGACCCCAAGCTCTGCCCGGCTGGCCCAGGACAGGCTCCTGGGTCTGCCATGCAGGCAGAAGTCAGGGTCCTGTGGAAGACAGGGGCCCTGCAACCCCGGGGGAGCCATGGGAGGAGCATGGGGTGTGGGGTTGAGTCCTGCTGTGTGGCCCTGGGCACGTCGTTAGCGCTCTCTGGGCCCCGTGTCCCCATCTGTAACACAGGCTGAATCACCCTGCTTTCGGAGCACCAGCTGATGCCAGCTTTGTTCCACCGTCCTCCACAGCAGCGACTCTCACTCAGGGATGACCCTGCTCCCCCAGGGGACACTGGGCTTGTCTGGGAACATTTGCGATTGTCACACCTGGGGGTGTTCCTGGCATGGAGTGGGTGGAGGTGGGGACGCTCAGCACCTGCAGTGTCCAGGACGCCCCACCACAGAGAGTGTGCGGGCTCTGATGACTACAGTGCCGAGGGGGACACTCTGGGTTAGAGGGTCTCGTCTGATCCCCACACATCCCTAGTCCTAGAAGTAGGAGGCAGGACTGTCGAATGCTGAGGCGGGCCCCGGGGTGGCTCATGGCAGCTGGTGATAGACGGGCAGAGGCTGTGAGTGAGGGGCCAATGGTTCTGGCCTGTGCAAAAGGGAGTCTGGAGCCAGGCGTGGCTCCTTATTGCTGGGGATGAGGTTGGGACGCTGTGGGTCATCCTGGGAGAGGCCTGGGATGTGGCTGGGTCCCCGGGGCTGGAGCTCAGAGAAAATGTGGTGGCCGAGACGCACACCAAGAGTCATCCGTGCACAGATGGCATCTGAGTCCGGTTGGACGGGAGAGGAGGTGCCCCAGGTGGGGGCAGGTGTTGATCAGGAATTGGGGGTCCTGGCCTTCTAACTCCACCACGAGGCCCAGGGCTCCAGGTTGAGGAAATAGGCCCAGAGAGGGTCACCCACCTGCTCAGGGCATTCAGCCCCTTCCTCACCCAAGAGTGGCAGGAACGGAGGGGGTTCTCCAGCATCTCGGCTGAAGTCCCCCCGCAGCCCTCCACCCAGGACCACCCTCCTGCATGCCTTGGAGATTCCCAACCAATGTGCAGGGCAGGGAGGCCCAGAGAGGCCCATCGGGTTCCCTCCGGCCACACAGTGGGCAAGCGAAGGTCCTGCAGGCGAGTCCAGTTCTCACCGCATTCTCGACAGAAACCAGTTCTTCCTCCTGAGCGGGGGGCACCAGACCCTTAGGGGAGACATCAGAAGCTTCAGTCCAGCTGCACGTCGCCCCGCCCAACACCCTGCAGAGAAAACGACAGGCCCGTCCTGTGGGGAGAGGTGAGGGTTGAAAAACTAGGTCACAGCTCGAGTGGCCCCAGGCGGGCGTGAGGGCTCAGCTGTCCTGTATCCCAGGAGTAATTATAGCACAAGAGCTCGGAGGATGCCCCGGAGGGCGGTTGTGCCTCCGCTTTGGCAGGCGAGGTCCAGAGAGGACACACTTTTCACCGGAGGTCACACAGCACATCGAACTGAGGTCCCCGCCTGTGTGTCAGCTGCCGTATCACAGTCGCTCTGATCTAGCGGCCACCAACCTTTCATGACTTGAGAACTTCCTGATTTGGTCCTTACTCACGTTGTATGGGAACTACTTTTTAAAAAATTCTTCCCAACTTAAAAAAAAAGAACTTTAATTTTGAGAGTCCATTATCTCTGTGAGCACGGTGCCCCCTGGCCTCCTGGCTGCACCTCGAGAGCCAGGTCCCACCCCCAGCCCCCTCAGCTCCCCCTGCCACCCTTCCCTGGATGTATTTTTCTCCACTGATCACCTCGAGGCAGGACGGGGTGTATTTATTTACCTCGTGTATCATCCAAGAAAGCAGGTCTCTTTGTCTTATGCGTGGCTGTGTTCCTAGCACCCGACAATGCGTGGCACACGGCGCATGTTTGTTGACTGACTGACTGACTGAATCAGTGAATAAGGGCAGCATTATGGTATCTCAGGAAGCAACGAGCAAAACAGGTCCAGCAAGTCCAGAAGCGTGTTTTAAATTCTAGCCGGAGAAGCTGCCTGGACACCCTGTCCTTGCTGTTGTGTTTTTTGATTTTTTTTTTTTTTTTTTGGCAGCTGGCCGGAATGGGGACCCAAACCCTTGACCTTGCGATGACCAACACCACACTCTAACCAGCCGAGCTCACCGGCCAGCCCTGTTTGCTTCTTGGGTATTTTTTAAAGGAGATTAGCAGGTGTTAGTGGGCGGTGAGTGCCACCCAGCTCCACCCCGAGACTTCCCCTGCCACCAACGGGAGGGATTCGGTGATACCTGAGAAATGAGTGACCGTCTCCCTACCAGGGTCCGTAATATGGGCTCCTCGACTCTGAACCCCCAGAGCTGTCCCTCAAACCACGTGTGGGGAGCCCAGCATGGCATCGTAAAGGTGTGTCATAAAGGTGTGTCGAGAGTCCTTTGGAAGGAGGAGTAAGGGGAAGGACGACATGTGCAAAGGCCCTGGGGCAGTGGGGGAGGGGAGGGTCTCACTGAGGGGGGACCTCGAGGGGGCCAGAGTGAGGCCGGGGGCGGGTGCGGGCAGCCTCCTTCCTGCAGGGTCTCACAGGCCAGCATCCGCCGTTTCTCTCCTGGGAGCTGTGGGCAGGTTTTCCCCAGCGCAGGTGCAGATTCACGGAGATTCTGAAACAGGATTCTGGACGGAGGAGGTGGCGTCATCAAGAGATGGTGGCAGTTGGATAGGTACAGGCTGTGGGTGACTCAGGGCAAGATGGAGGCCAGTGAGTGGGGTGGGGTTGAGGGGAGGGACCTTCTCCCCCAGAGCAGAGGTTTCCGCCTGGGCTCACCCTTCCCTGTCCCCAACCTGAGTGGCCCCAGCAGCAAGGAGGGGCCTGGACAGACTCCAGTTGCATGAGCTTGCTGGGGACCCAGAGTCAGCATCTGTTTCGGGGTGTTCTGGGCTCAAGGCAAGTGGACCCCAGGTCTGGGTTCAGACCGGCCTCTGTTCTGGCTGTCGTCCCCCGCCAGGTGCAGCCCGTCCTCTCCCCCAGCCTCCGTGCTCCTTGTCAGGCTGTCCCAAGCAGCCCCCATCACCCTGCGGTTGGCATGATCCAAAGTGAGGTCTGTCTTGCTCTCCGCTGCGTCTCTAGGGCCTGCCTGGCACACAATAGGCACTTAATAAATTTTTTTTAATAAACCAATTGACTAATCAGTGCCACCTCTGATGCTGTGTGAAGTGGAGCAGGTAATTTAAGTTGCCTTGAGCCTCCGTGTTTCATATGTAAAGTGGGGGTGATGGCCGAGATGCCGCTTGGGGTTGTGGGAATTGCACAGGACAAGCCTGCAGAGACCTTAGCCCAGGGCCAGCACAGAGCAAGGGCTGAAAAGTGTTTGTCATCATCATCATTGCTGTCATCAGCACCATTATTTTCAGCTCAGGAAGAGATGCCAGCATTAAACAAGGTTTTAAATGGCATTTCAGGGAGACTAGGAGGGGGACTTTGGTGCAGACCGAAACCAGGAGAGTGACATTTGAGGCGAGACCACAATGACGAGAGGGAGAGAGCCGTGCAGGGCAGGTGTCCCGGGCAGCGGGCACGGCACGTGCAAAGGCCCTGGGGCAGGACAGAACGTGGTGTGAGGGGGGGACCACGAGGAGGCCCGTGTGGCTGCAGCAGAGAGAGGAGGGGGACAGGGAGGGGAGGGCAGGGAGGGGGCAGGGCAGGTCGTGCAGGGCCCTGTGGGCACGGGGGAGACATGAAATTTTATTCTGGGGGCGTGAGACTCTCTCCAGTTCTGTTCCTACAAGGAGTTTGTGTTTGGGGCGCTGACAAGAAGCAGACGTTTCTTCCCTGCGGCAGAGCCAGTGAGGCCCCAGCTCCTCCAAAGCAGGCTGGTAGGGCTCTGTCCCCCTCTCCTGGGTGAGGGGACAGTTACCCCTTGACCACAGGGAGAGGAACAGGCCCAGATAGGGATGCAGGGGTGGCCACAGCCCAGGACAGGTTTAAGATAGGAAATTGCCAGTGGCGTGCGTTAGGGCTGAGTCGGGGAACCGTCTGCTGTCTGGCTCCTCGTCCCCTCCTGGGACGCAGCCCCTCCATGCGATGTCCAGGGGCAACAGCTCGGGAGAGAATGACCTAGAAAAACAGCGTTGGGAGGGAGTTTGCTGCAGGGAAGGATTACATTCCCAGCGATGCCCAGGTCGGGATTGAGGACAATCCCAGCAGGAGGCCCCGTCCGGCCCTCCCGCCCCATCCCCCAGCGTCCCTCCCCTGTTCCCACGGTGGCAGCGGGAAGCTGGCGCTGCTGACCTGCAGACCAGGGTGCCCTCAGCTTCCCCGTGGCGCGTCCACGTTCTCAGCCACAGCAGCCGCCTCCCACCATCACAGAGCTGTTCCACGGGCTGTGGGAATTCCCAGGTGTTTGGGGGCAGCCATGCATGGCTTTACATGATTTGGGTTCACCCAAATCTAGAATTTTCTTTGATGTCTCATTTTACTTTGCAATTTCCGTAATTGTTTGGCAACCTCGATTTTTCCCCCCGTATAATTACATCTCAGCTGGCTTTGGGTGGGTACATGTCTCCCAGCGTTTCACAATTTATTTGACTGATCCCTAATTGATGGACACTCAGGTTAGCTCCTTGTTCGCCCACACAACTGGGTCTCAGCTGACTGTCTCTGTTGCCACATACAAATCTCCCTGCATTCTACAACAGGTATGGGTCACGGTTTATTCGATCCCCTACTGATGGCTACCTTGGTTAGTTCCATCGTTCCCCCACGTGATTACATTTCAGCCGTCTTTCCCTGCGTCAGTCCCTACCAATCTCCACGCATCTCACAATAGGCGTGGACCACACTTGATTTGCCTGATCCCCCATTGATGGACACTTAGGTTAGTTCCCGTTTTTCTGTTTCAAACCACACTGCAGAAAACCTGCTAGTTCAGGCCACTCTGTTTTTTTTTTTCAAAAACGTGAGTTTTTCTCAAGGCTGCACATGATTTTTTCTCAAGGCTGCATTTTGAACTTCTGAGCCCAGAAGTTGAAAATCAAGGTGTCAGCAGGGCCAGGCTTCCTCTGGAGGCTCTAGGAGAAGATCTTTCTTGGCCTCTTCCAACTTCTAGTGTCCACTGGCAGTCCTTGGTGTCCCTTGGTTTGTAGATGAGTCACTCCAGCCTCTGCCTTTGTTCTTACATGGCCTCCTCCCTGTGTCTCTGTGCCCAAATTTCACTCTTATAAGGACACCAGCCATTGGACAGGGCCCACCGTAATCCAGTGTGACCTCATCTTAACTAATTCCATCTGCAAAGTACAAACGCTGTCCCCAGGGACACACCGTTCACGTCTAGCATCAAGCAGCAGTCACTGGTGTGTCTGCGTGTGTGCATTCTCTCCGTAAATTCTCAAAGGGCCCAGGAAAGCAGGCGCTGCCCTATGGATATTCAGCAGATGAACTTCCAGGGCCAGGGTGCAGTCCAGCCAGGCCTGCGGGAACAGCATGGGCCAGGGGAGTCGCGGGGATGCCCTGGGGGGGCTTCAGCCGCTAAGATGCCAAAAATAGCCGCCCGACAGATGGGAGAGCAGCCGAGCAGAAGACGCTGGGCCGAGCGTCCAGCTGCCATCTGGCTGCCGCTTCCCCACCCAACCCCACCTCGACCCCCAGGGTCTGGGCTGCTGCCAGACACAGTCAGCCAGGAATAGCAGGGCCAGCAGGCTGCCAAGAGATGGGGGCAGCTGGGGAGGCCCCAGCCACAAGGACCCAGAGCGTGTTGGCTCCACTGTCACTCCTGGCCACGATGGCTCCATACCACCTGCCCCCACCCCCAGGATCCCTCCCAGCTCACCTGTCACCCGTCACCCCCCTCCACGTTCAGCTTCGCCAGCCGCCGACTCTGCCTCAAGACTTTTGCACTGGCTATTCCCCCAGCCTGGAATTCCCTTCCCTCTGACACCCACGGGGCACGTTCCTCTCATCTGTTGGGTTTGTAAGAGTTTCCTGGGGCTGCTGTAACAAAGCACCACAAACAGTGCAGCTTACAACAGAGACGTACCCTCTCACAGTCCTGGAGGCCAGAAGTCCAAAATCCAGGTGTGGCAGGACTGCACCCCCGTTGGAGGCTCCGGGGGGGGGGGTCCTTCCTGCCTTTTCCAGCTTCTGGGAGCTCCAGGCATCCCTTGGTTTATGGCCACATCCCTCCAGTCTCTGCCTCCGTCTTCATGTGGCTTTATTCCTTCTGTGTGTACCTATGTGTGTGTCCAAATTTCTCCTTTTATAAAGACACCAGTCATTGGGTTAAGCCCACCCTAATCCACTATGACCTCATTGTGACTTGATTATATCTGCAAAAACCCTGTTTCCAAATAAGGTCCCATTCCCAGGAACTGGAGGGTAGGGTTTGAACATATATTTTACATGTACGCAGTTCAACCCCCCACAGAGTCTCATCTCAAATGCCACCTTTCCCAGCCTGACATCGCCCGACAGTGTCCTGTGACCTTGCTGCCCATCTTTATCGACCGCATTGATGTCTATTGAGCAAGTACTGTGTCCCAGGCACGGCTCTAAGCTCTGGGGTGACAGCCGTGTTGGAGACAAAGGCCTTGGAGAGTTGATCCAGTTTGAGCAGACAGTAAACAGGGCTTTAGACGCTAACATTTCAGGTGGTGGTTGGAGCCCCACAGACAGATGGAGGATGAGATGAGGGGGGACTTCTAGCTGGTAAGACCTCCGGGGGGCATGTGGGCCACCTGTGTCCCCACCCTACTGACATGAGACCCAGGAGGGCAGGATCTGCGTCTGGCTTGTTCACCGGTATATTTGAGCCAGGCATACAATAAACACTTAATAAGTACTCTTTTTTTTTTTTTTTTTTAAAGATGACCGGTAAGGGGATCTCAACCCTTGGCTTGGTGTTGTCAGCACCACGCTCAGCCAGTTAGCCAACCGGCCATCCCTATATAGGATCCGAACCCGGGGCCTTGGTGTTATCAGCACCGCACTCTCCCGAGTGAGCCACGGGCAGGCCTAATAAGTACTCTTTTAAACAAAAAAAATCTTACATTGTATTTATATGATTTCTTTCCCGTTCAATAAATTCTTTCTTTATAATGTTCTTATTGAGATAAAAGTCACATTATAAGAAAAAAGGAATAGAATAAAAAATATCAGAGCACAAAAATAAAATAAAATTCACCCTTTTAAAAAGTACAGTTCAGTAGCTTTTAGAATATTTACACGGTTGTGTAACCATCACCAGTAATTCCAAAACATTTTCATCACCCCAAAAGCCCAATTCCCGCTAGTAGTCACCTCGTTTCTTTCTCCCCCAGCCCCCGGCAACCACGAATCCACCTTCCATCTCTGGATCAGCCTGTTCTGGACATTTCCTGTCAATGGAGTCACACACTGTGTGGCCTTTTGTGTCTGGCATCTGTCACTGAGTGTGACGTGTTCAAGGTCCATCCACATGGTAGCGTGTGTCAGAGCCTCGTTCCTGTTCATGGCTGAGTGATGTTCCCGTGTGTGGAGGGTCCACGCTGTGTCTGTCCGTCCATCCACGGATGGACCCTTGAGCTGCTTTCACTTTTTGGCTGTTCCACATATGCGGCTGTGAATGTCCTTGTGCAGGTCTTTCTGTGGACGTGTGTGTGCAGTTCTCTTGGGTAAAGACACTGGAAGTGGAATCCCGGGTCACACGGTGGATAAACGCTTGTGAACACGCTCGGGGGGCCGTGTTGGGGGGCACGTGGGGCCGGGTGCCGACACTGCCCCCTGCCCCCAGGTGCGCAGGAGGATGTTGGCGCGGCCCTAGGCCCAGGCCCCCCAGGCCCCACACCATGAGCCGCTGGCTGTGCGTCCTGGGCCTGCACCTGCACCTGCTGCTGCTGCTGCCTGCGGCCGGGGCCTGCCCGGCCCGCTGCGAGTGCAGCGCCCCGACGCGCGCGGTGGCCTGCTGGAGCTCAGCCGCAACCGCCTCCGCTGTCTCAACCCGGGCGACCTGGCCGCCCTGCCGTGGCTGGAGGAGCTGGACCTGAGCGACAACGTGATCGCGCACCTGGAGCCCGGCGCCTTCGCCGCCCTGTCCCGCTTGCGCGTGCTGCGCCTCCGCGGCAACCAGCTCAAGCTCATCCCGCCGGGGGTCTTCGGGCGCCTGGACAACCTCACGCTGCTGGACCTGAGCGAGAACAGGCTGGTCGTCCTCCTGGACGACACCTTCCAAGACCTGCGCAGCCTGCGCCGGCTCGAGGTGGGCGACAACGACCTGGTGTTCATCGCGCGCCGGGCCTTCGCGGGGCTGCTGGCCCTGGAGGAGCTGACCCTGGAGCGCTGCAACCTCACGGCGCTGTCCGGGGAGTCTCTCGGCCACCTGCGGGGCCTGGGCGCCCTGCGGCTGCGACACCTGCCCGTCGCTGCCCTGGAGGACCAGAACTTCGAGAAGCTCCCGGGGCTGCTGCACCTGGAGATCGACCACTGGCCGCTGCTGGAGGAGGTGGCCGCGGGCAGCCTGCAGGGCCTCAACCTGACGTCGCTGTCCGTCACCCACACCAACATCACCGCCGTGCCGGCTGCCGCGCTGCGACACCAGGCGCACCTGGCCTGCCTCGACCTGTCGCACAACCCCATCAGCGCGGTGCCGCGCGGGTCCTTCCGGGGCCTGGTCCGCCTGCGCGAGCTGCACCTGGCCGGGGCCCTGCTGGCCGTGGTGGAGCCGCAGGCCTTCGCGGGGCTGCGCCAGCTCCGGCTGCTCAACCTGTCCAGCAACCTGCTGTCCACGCTGGAGGAGAACGCCTTCCAGTCGGTGCACACGCTGGAGACGCTGCGCCTGGACGGGAACCCGCTGGCCTGCGACTGTCGCCTGCTCTGGGTCGCGCAGCGCCGCAAGACGCTCAACTTCGACGGGCGGCTGCCGGCCTGCCCCAGCCC
>NW_007728276.1:13479-28541 GCF_000696425.1 Galeopterus variegatus | reverse complement strand
GCAACGACACCTACTTCGCCACGCTGACCGTGCGGCCCGAGCCGGCCACCAACCGGACCCCGGGCGACGGCCGCAACGTCACGCAGGCGGCCGCGCGCTCCCCGCTGGACCTCACCGCCGTCCTGGTGTCCACGGCCATGGGCTGCATCACCTTCCTCGGCGTCGTCCTCTTCTGCTTCCTGCTGCTGTTCCTGTGGAGCCGCGGCCGAGGCCAGCACAAGAACAACTTCTCCGTCGAGTACTCCTTCCGCAAGGCAGACGGGCCGGTGGCCGCGGCCGGCCAGGGCGGCGCGCGCAAGTTCAACATGAAGATGATCTGACGGTCCCAGAGGCCCCGGGCCCGCCCAGGATCTCCACCTGTGCACCCTCCAGACGCGCAGAAGGTCCCCTTCTTTGTAGACCCCCAACCCCTGGACTGTTTTTCATGAGGACGCATTTTTTTTTTTTTTTTTTTGCAGTTTCTCAAGCGTTTTCTAGAGATTTCCACCCATCTTCCTGCCCCTGCTGTGGTGGCCGAGGTAGGGGTGCGGGTCGGGTGGAGGGATGGGTGAGCAGTCGAGGCTCCCTTCCAGCAACCTAGGATGCTGGGGGTCTCGGAGACCCCAGGGTCCTCACGGCCCACAGTTCACACCCAGGAGGTCCACGCCGCTGCCGCACACACACAACTCACACGCGGGAGAGACCGTCTACACCCAGACCCCTCGAAGAGCACCCCAGCCCCAAGGGGAGATGCACAGAGAGTCTGTCCTGTTCACACTCGGACGTCCCATGCCTCACACCTGGGACACACCCAGGACACACTCACACCTGGAATATGCATTAGCTCTCAACAGGGACACACAGGGCACCCCCAGCTGACACTAAAACCAGGCTCTGGCTCTAGAGCGAACCACAGCATTGTGCAGAGCTCTCGTGAGAGCACAACTCACACCCAGGACACACTCAATTCACACCTGGGACGTGCTCAGTTCACACCCAGTACCCACAGCTCACCCCCAGCTCCCGCTCAGCAGAGCACCTCACAGGAGACCTCAGGGACTGGGCTCAGGTCCTGCTGAGCTCCCCTGAGGGGGCCCAGCACACACCGGTGGTGCTTGTCACCGGCCCCCACGCCCCACCCTCCATCCTCTCTCACGCCAGGACCCGCTGGCCCAGCAGGGGTGCCTACGAGGAGAAGCCATGTCCCTAGCTTCCTCTAAAGCCCCTTACAGTGGCCGCTTGCTTCCCTGGAACGGCCAGCGGGGGTGCCCACGCTGTGCAGGAGCATGACTTCCGGGGCGTCCCTTCCATAGGCAGCTGGAGGGCCTTTCAACCATGAGTACACACTGACCCCTGAGCCAGCCTCAGACGAGCCCTGATTGTGGCCCCACCATGCCCAGTCCCCCCACCCACCCGACTGCTCACGTGGGGAGTAAAGCCAGAGAGTGAGGGCAGTTCTTGGGGTCCCTGTTAGGTGCACTGCAATGGGGGCAAGGCCCGAACAATGGCTTTATGCAACAGGGAGGTCCAGACCCAAGTCATTGGGAGGTGGCAAAGGGACCTTGGTCTTTGCAGCTTTGGGGACAGGGCAGTTCTAGGACCAAACCATGGGATCATGGGCAGATGGCAGCTCAGGTTAAGGAAGAGCTTCCTCGGGGTCACTGTCTGTTGTTCTTTAGGTGGTGAGTTCCCCGTCACTGGTGGTAAGCAAGCAGGAGCTTAGGTTTTGTAGGATTCAGACACCAGACGGGGACTGTCCATGACCCAGCCTCCCCTGCCTGTTTCTTACCCCACCCTCCACCTCAGCCAGACGACAGTTAGAGCATCGTTTGGGGAAGGGGCGCAGAAACATGGTGGGGCCTCACCTTGGCCACTCAGGGGCTTAGCTGCCAGTGGGGGGTTTAGGGCAGTGTCCTCAAGGACTTTGTAGGGAGGCTTCTGCCCACGCGTGTGATGTCGGCTGGTGGATGAGGACCCCTCAGACCATCGGTATCCTCGTCCTGTCTTTATAGTGGGTCTGAGGACCACATCCATTGACCCATGACCAGAGGCCAGGCCTGCAGATGGGTCTGGTAGCTTGACTTGGATCCCGGATCCCTCAAGACGGCTCTGAGAGCAGCCAGAGTGAAAGCCAGCGCAACCTTGCAGGCTTCGGGCACAGGATTCAGACAGCGCGTGGCAGGAGACGCGGACTCACGTCCTTCCACTGTGGCTGGGGACGTGCGGAGGCCCGGTCCTGCCCCACCGTGAACAGCCGGGCCAGCAGGGCTGGCTGTGGCTGAGGGGCGGAGGACCCACCACCCCAGACGCCACCCGCGACTCGGGCAGAACTGACTTTTCTTTCCCTTCGCATCCTCCTGACCCTGGTTGCCATGACAACCCCGAGGGCTCCTCAAAATCGACATCCAAGTGCCTTTAGCGTCGTCAAAGACAGGAGGGCGTGAGTTCCCGGCAGCATCAGGTTTGCAGAGCGTCAGTAGAGTTGGGATTCCCCAGCCCCCTCCCGCTCCCCGTCCCCACATGAGCCAAGACCCTCTCCAGCCCCCCGCCCCCCCCGTGCTGTGTTGGGTTGGAATCCAATAAAAACAAAATCGATTTAATAACAAACTTCAGATTTTTTTTTTAATTCCCATGGGAGGAGTAGGGGGCAGGAGTCAGGGCCATTGAATGAGGGGCTGCTGGGGTCCCCAGGGAGGGAGCTTCCCAGCTCCGGATCCAAAGCTGACCCTGAGAGAAGGACACGCGGTGATGATGTCAGAGGTCACACGTCAGGAGCGCCCATGCTGTTCCTGGTGCTGTTCCAGGTGCTGCACGTATTAGCTCCTTTTGTGCTGACAACAACCCTGGGACTGGGTCCTGTTAAAAACCCATTTTACAGATGGGCCAGGGGAGGGCCTCAGGATGGAGGGAGTCCGCCCAGAGTCTGCAGCCGGGGAGCAGAGGGGCCGGGATGTCAGGAAAACTCCTGCCCCAAACTCAAGTCGGACATGGAAGCAGCTGGGTCCCAGCTGCGCCTCTCGGATCTGGCCATGTCGTCCTCCAGCCTGGGCCGAGTCTCACCTCTTCCGAGAGGATCCCATGTCTGGCCCGAGTCCTGAAGTTATACAAATAACATACTTTCTCCTCACACCAATCCTATCTGACAGGTGGGGAAACTGAGGCCCGGAGAGGTAACACACACCCGGCATCAGGGCTCAAACTCCAGCGGCAGAGAGAAGCCTGTGCTCCTTCTAGAAGGAGGTGCACGGAGTTGGGGCGGTCCACGGAAGCCACCTGGTGTACCTCTCTGGGCCTCAGTTTCCCCATTTGAACATGGAAAGAAGTTTTCTTTTCTTCCCTGCCCTTCAGGAGACAAAGAGAAAATAGAGACCTGCGGAGCCGCGAGGTGTCCCCACCACGCGTGACTTCAAAGCCCGAGGGTGGGGGGCTGGGGCGTGGGACCCTCTCCCTCCTGCGGCAAAGGCAGGGGACACCATGGCCTCACGTGCCTGCTCCCTGTTCAGTGCCCCGAGTCCCTGGTTCGAACCAGGGACAATAGCCAAGATTTCCCCAAATCCTGTCTCATTTGTGGGGTGCAGTCGGGGGACCAGAAAGAGACCCCAGCTGAGGGGTCCTCCTCTCTGGGGTGGCCAAGGCCCAGCTGAAGTGAGACCCATCTGGGTGGTGGCTGGAAACCTGAGGAGGGGGCCGCGTACAAGGATGGCTGTGGGGTCCCCCCAAAGCTCAGGGCGTGGCCGAGCGACCCGCGTGCCCTGGGTCCAGGGGTCCGGGGGTCCGGATTCTGCCTGCCTTCACTTTTCCTCCCGGATTGAGCTGGGATGGCGTGCGGGGAGCCGCCAGCCCACTCACGCCCCTGCAAGCCCCGTCTTCCAGACACGGACACATTTCTGGGGGTGGCTCCCCAATGTCCCCCCAGCCAGTGCCTTTTCCAGGAGATTCTGTGACCATGCCAACGAGCCTCCCTCCTGTCTCACCCCCGAGATGGGGACACGGCTCCCGCTTGCAAGTTTTTGCTTGTGGGTTTGGGAGAAGCTGTACGCCCAGGGCCCCAGCTTCGGGTGCTGTGTGGCCTGGGGCAAGTCGCTGCCCCTCTCTGTGCCTCAGTTTGTTCATCTATAAACCGATTATCACCCTCTGTTACACAGAATGAAAATCGTATGAGCGTCCTGTGGCTGCTGTAACAATTACAACAAACAGTAGCTTAAAACAACTCAAACTTATTTTTACGTATTTTTTAAATCTAAAACTATTCCTTAATTAGCAACCTTGGAAAAAGACATTCACATCAGGACTCATAACAATGGCAAAGACCCCAAAACAACTGGTTTTTTTCTTAACTCCTGGAGCAGAGTTTAAATCAAGCCAGACCCACTCCTGCTGTTCAAATTTGTTATTTGATAGTTTTCAAGCTCAAAAGTCTAAAATGGGTGTGCAGGGCTGGTGTCTCCTGGAGGCTCCAGGGCAGGTCCCATGTCGTCCTTTCCCCCCAGCTCCTATAGGCGCCCGCAGCCCTCGGCGTGTGGCCCCGTCCTCATCTGCAAAGCCAGCAGCGCAGCGTCTTCCAGTCTCTCTCTGCCTCTGAAATGCACAAGCGTATGGCAGCCCCTGCCCTATGCCAGGCGATGCTGGAGACCCACAGAGAGCATGATCCCAGCTCCTACAGTGCTCAATAAATCCCTGTCAAATGACAGGACAGCTTTAGTGTCCGAAGAGGACCTGACCCTGAGGCTACATGTCGGGGCGGCCGGGCCTGGCAGACACAGGTTGGGGCACTCACACATTTGAGCCATTTTTCGGGGTGAGCTGGGGCAAGTGGTCCCCATTTCTGGGTCTCAGAACAGGATTGTCCCACAGAGCTCAGCAGGCTGCTGAGCACACATTGGGGGTGCTTAGAAGATACCAGCTAACGGCTCAGCTCCCCTCCCCACTGAGGGCCCCTGGTGCCCCTCCAAGGAGGGCCGACCCTGGGGGCCAGCTGCTTGCAGCCCTGCCTGGCCTGGGTGGAAAAGTGCCTAGACATGGCACCCCTTGTCCCAGCCTGGCCCCACTGGGGGCTGGCCAGTGAGCTTAGTTGGTTAGAGCATGGTGCTGATAACACCAAGGTGAAGGGTTCGGAGCCCCATACTGGCCAGCTGTCAAAATAAAAAGAAAACAATAAGTTGATTAATTTAAAAAAAAAAAAAAAAGATATGCTCAGGCAGCTGTAATTTCGGGGTGGCCAGTTAGCTCAGGTGGTTTGAACGTGCTGTTATAACACCAAGGTCCAGTGTTTTGACCCCCGAACCAGACAGCTGCCAAAGGGAAAAAAAATTTAAGGGGGGTGCACCAGAAAACTCCATCCTCGTGATGAACATTCTATAAATGAAATTAACTAACTCCTCAAATCCTTGATGAATAAAATATCAGTATTTAAATACAGACAGGATCCAATCTGCACTTGCACAACCCTGCCTCACTTGCCTGATCCTTGGCCCAGGTTCCAATAAAACTTTACTTACAAAAACAGGTGGCCAGCCCATGGGCCATAGTTTGCCAGTCAGACTTTGTAAGACATTACATTAAAATGTTCTCTTGATGACTGAGCTGTTTGTTTATTTTTGTATCACCTGGAACTCCCTGCCCTGCTCTGCTGTGTGATCTTGGATGGATTTCCTACCCTCTCTGGGCTCATTTCTCCTAAAGGAAACAGGACAGGGGAACCCCACAAGAAATACACTCAAACCATGAAGCAAGAACATCTTTGTATGTGCAGTGATTTCTTGGTCCTTGGCATTAGGTTGGTGGGGTGGGGGAAGGCTCAGATTGGGGTTGGGATGGCTTTCAGACCCCTCAACAGGTAGGGTGTGTCTCAGTCCCAAAGACAGCTTTGAAAAGGGTGCACATCAGCTAGAACCCCACACTGTCTGCTTTTCCCTGGATTTTAACTGTTCTTAATTTTCCATTTATGGTCATCATAGGGGGGTACTTCAAAAAGCCTGCGGAGGGGCGGGCCCGTTAGCTCGGTTGGTTAGAGCCCAGCCTTAGAGCACCAAGGTCGCGGGTTGCATCCCCATACTGGCCCGCTGCAAAAGAAAAAACAAAAAGCTCGTGGAAAAATGGAATTAAAAGATAATAGGAGGCCGGCCTGTTCACTCGGTCAGAGTGTGGTGCTGATAACACCAAGGTCAAGGGTTCAGATCCCCTTACCGGTTAGCTGCTAAAAAAAAAAAAAAGGGAAATTAAAAGAGGACATGAATCTTTCTTTCCATGAGCTTTTTGAAGACCCCGCGTATATAGAATGCCTTTTCTAAGGAAGTGCATTAAGACAGTGAAAAGGCGGGACAAGGAATGAGAAGATTAAAGTTTTCCAAAAAAAATCTAGGCCAGAAGTGGGAGACGCTTTTCTTTAATTGGCTGGAGCCCAGAGAGGGGCGGTGACTTGCCCACGGTCACACAGCAAGGTGGAAGCCAGCCGGACTGTCCTGGCTCACAGCCTGAGGGGTCTGGGACTGAGGAGCGGGCACACTGGGGACGTCTCCAATGGTCCTGCAGAAGAGGAAGTGGCTCTCAGAGAAGTGAAAACCGCAGAGGGAAGAGCCGCCCTGGTTGCGCATTTCCCGCTGAGCGGCTGCTGGGGCTGCCTTCACCTAAGGCGGGGCAGCCGCAGGTCCTGCTCCCCAATCCCACAGGGCCTCCCACTGCCACCACCCCAGCGTGGCCTCGGAGCCCTCAGCCCCCCACCCCGCTCTCAGCCCTGGGACGATTGATTTTGGCTCCCCGCTCCTGCTCTTTGCCCCGCTGTCCCCTGCCCGGGTTGTTGTTCCCACCCGTGGCCCATCTTTTGAGAGCAGCCAGTGGAGCGCGTGGGCCCCAGGTGCTGGGGAAGTGACGTGAAAGGCCCCGGCCCTCGCCTGCGGTCTGACAGTTGCCCAGACAGTTCCTGTTGGCTGCTGGCACCAGGTCAGACACCTCCCAGGAGGCCAGGGCTACATCTACCGGGAGTTTGTCCCCCAGGACCCCACCTCTCTGAGGTCACCCCAGTGTTGAAGGTAGGTGGCTCCTGGAGGGGGGTCACGCAGTGGCTGCTTTTTAAAGTTGGGGGTCTGCGTAGGGGAGGCTGACAGCTGACTACTGCCAGCTTGGCATGGCTTGGGTATGGGGGTGCTGAGATCTTGGGGACAAGGCCCAAGTGTGGGTCCCTGTGTAATGTCGCCCCACCCCAACTGTCCCCCTGACGGCCCATCTTCTGGCCTGGACATTCTGTCCCCAACCCAACCCTGTAGTGGGTCCTTCCCACCACCCTCAAAAATTGATGGGTAACATTCCTGTCTCGTTGATGAGGAGATGAGCCCAGAGAGGGCAAGAACCCAACCTGAAGTCACACAGCAGGGTCAAACCTGGACAAGGAAGCCAGAATTGGGTGCCCCGCTCTTGCTGAGGGCCCTGGGAGTGGGGAGCCAAATGAGTCTCTCTCTCACCACCTGGACCCCTCGGTCACACCCACCTGTGTGTGCACACTGTCACCCCGCATGTGACGCCCCGACCTTGCCCAGCAGCATGAGCGCATCCACTCCACCCACTGAGACCCCGGCGCCTGACAGCCCGCCCTGTCCAACTCAGCCCACCTACAGCAACCTTGGTGAGCAGCCCAGCGTGGGGGCCCCAGGTCGGGGGGAGGGCAGGGGCAGGGCCAGGCTCCTGGGACTCTGGGATTGCCTGCCCGGAGCCACGCCGGGAAACAGGGGTCACCTGGTGCTGGATGCACGACTCTCTGCAGCCAACTTGTCCCTCCTCTCAGCGAGTTTCCTTCTCTGTAAATTGGGCGTGGCATCCTAGCCTGCAGGGCACAGGGCAGTGGGTATTATTATTATTCCCATTTTAGAGATGGCGTAATCGAGGCTGAGAGGTGGGGTCAGTGTCCATGGTCCCACACTCTGCGTGTCCTCACCCCCACCTTCTCCCCCGACAGGAGAGGTCCGTGCCCACCTGTTGCCCTCCAAGGCCTGCCGCCCCCGACCCCCTGGGTCCCACCCCACTGACCTGCATTCCCTGGCCCCACCCCTGCCCAAGAAGACCCTAACCCGGACCCAGTCTCTGCCCACCCGAGGAGCCCCGAGCCCCAGCTCCACCCGAGCAGGGCAGCCTCGGAGGCCCCTTCTGGGGTCCAACAGCATAGAGGACAGCCAGGTAGAGGCCAGGCCAGCCTGTCCCCCTGAAGAGCTGGCCTCCTTCCTCCCTGATGTCACTCGGGGCCTCTTCCACGATCTGCACCACCCAGGGACCGTGCATGCGGCACTAGCAGCCCGGCAGCTGCAGGGCCTCCGTGCCATCCATGCCCGGCTCAGTGCCCGGCTCATGGGGGGCCGCCCTGGCCCCTGGCACCCTGGCCATGGCTTCCGCCTCCTGGACAGTTCACCCTGCGTGGAGAGCGGGGACGCCCTGTACTACCGCGTGGTGCGGGTGGAGGAGGAGGCATGGCACATCCTGGCTGCCAAGGTGAGCCCCTTCCTGAAGTGCCCCCAAGTTTTCCATCTCAGGCATAACCCAGGGCTATACAACCAAGTTAGAAGACCATCGAGCTCACAAGCCGCGGCCGCTGACCCTACCCCTTTATTTTTATTTTTCACATTGCACTAGCGGCCTGCCGGGACGGGGATCTGAACCCTGGCCCTTGGTGTTGTCACCACAGCACTCTAACCACCGAGCTAACCTGCCAGCCCCTCCCATCGTGTTTCTATTACGCAGCCCAGCTCTGGTGCCTTAACCTCCTCCCCAGGTGCTCGGAACCAGCCCCCGGGGAACAGGAAACTTTGAGCCCGGCCCAACACACTCCCTGGTTTAATTTTCATTGGCCACTAACATGTGAATTAACACGGACCCTGTGCCTCTGGAGGCGAGGCCGCCAGCCCCCCACACCGAGCCCTGGGAGGACGGCTTGGGAGCCGGCCAGGACGGCTTCAGGGCAGGTAGACATGCAGGGGCAGGCTGTGCTGACTTGGGGTGCTCAGCGGTCGAGGCCCTGACGGCCCCCTCTGCCCGGCAGGTGCCCAAGCCCGGAGCTGAGGTGACCCCCCCGCGGGGCCAGGAGCTGCAGGCCTCGCTGCCCCCCCACTTCAACCTCCAGGGGCTGTGTGGCTTGGTGCCCAAGGGTGCACTGCCGGCTGCACCCTGGAGAGGCTCTGCCACGCTGGTGGCCGAGGT
The DNA here is from genome assembly GCF_000696425.1 of Galeopterus variegatus. Taxonomy (NCBI): domain Eukaryota; kingdom Metazoa; phylum Chordata; class Mammalia; order Dermoptera; family Cynocephalidae; genus Galeopterus; species Galeopterus variegatus. Next base: position 19,382 of record NW_007728276.1, on the reverse strand, counting down.
GCCTGAGCGCACGGTGGCCCAGTGGCTGGCGGAGGTCGGCGGACGGGGGCCGGCAGAGTTCGTGTGGGTCGTGGCCCTGCTGTTCCTGCAGCTGAGCACTGCCCTGGAGCTCCTGGAGGCACGGGGCGCGGTCCTGATGCAGCTGCGGCCCGAGAACCTGCTGCTGGCGGCACCGCGGGGATGCCAGGCTGCGAGCCCCCCACGCCTGCTGTTGGCAGACTTTGGTCGCATCCGCTGGCTGTCCCCGGGAACCCCTGGCGCCCATGCCCAGCAGCTGGGCTGCCTGCTCCGTGATATGCTCGGCCCCGCCGCGCCCTCAGCCTCACCCCTGGCCACTGGCCTGGAGCGCCTGGCGGCCCAGCTGCCCCAATTGCAGCCCACCGCGGCCCAAACGCGGGGCGCATTGCAGGCGCTGCTCTGGGGGCCTGGGCCTGAGCTGCGTTGCCACGGAACACCGCTGGGATCCTGGCTGCAGGTGCGCCGCGCACTGCTGCTCCTGCACCTGGCTGAGCGGGCCGCGGGGGGGGAGGTGCCTGGCCTGGAGGACTGGCTGTGCTGTGAATACCTGGCTGAGGCCACCGAGGCCTCGCTGAGCCATGCCCTAGCACTACTGTGGGACTGACCCCAACCAAGAGCAGACACACCTGATCCAGGGCCTGTCCAAGAGGCAGGCACCCATTCCCAGGGCTGGGGCTGGTGGCCAGTGTCTCTGTGGACATCCCCCTCCAGCAGAGAGCCCAGGAGGTCAGCAGAGTGTAGGGGTGTCGACAGCTCCTCCAAGAGTGAGGGCACTGCCTCTCCTGTATTGGGGACTTAGTCCCAGGCCTCCCCAAGAGTGCAGCTGTCCCCATCCAGGACTGGGGGCTGATGGTCGGTGCCTCCCAAGATGTGAATGGCACTTTTCTGATGCCAGGGATACCCGCTCCTGTTCTGGATGTGGATACCCCTGCCAGTCAATGTCTCTCTGAATGTGTCCTTCCAGCATAGAGACTTCTGTCTCCAAGACAGTGTGGGCGCTGTCCTTCCAGTGCTGGGATCAGAGGCATTCCTGGTCCTGGTGCACCCCCTGGTGCTGAGGGTGGCCAGTGACCCTGCAAGTGGGAATGTCCCAGTCCCTTGTCAAGAGCTGCTTGGGGCTTCCAGGGGGAGGGGAGGCTCTCTGGAACCTTAGACACCCACCCCTGCGGAGGCTGGCTTCCCTGCCACCTCCCCCACTTCCCCCGTCCCCACCCACCTGGCCGCTTCTCTGCTCCTCTGTGACACACTAAATTCTTTCTGTTTGGCTGCTGCAATCCCCCTTCCTCTAAGCAAATAAAGTTGTCCTCCTGAGCCCACTCTAGCTTCTTACTCTGCTTGGAATAAACAAAAGGCAGAGACAAGACTCATTCTGGGGCCTGAGGGAGAGAACTAGTCTTTTTTTTTTTTTTTTTTTTAAAGATGACCGGTAAGGGGATCTCAACCCTTGGCTTGGTGTTGTCAGCACCACGCTCAGCCAGGGAGCAAACCGGCCATCCCTATATAGGATCCGAACCCGTGGCCTTGGTGTTATCGGCACCACACTCTCCCGAGTGAGCCACGGGCCGGCCTGAGAACTAGTCTTTGACGTCTCTGAAATCTGGACACAGGAACCCTGAGAGTCCCCACTGCCCTTGATTGAGACCTCCTCCCTGGGGTCTCCAGTGGTACCCTCTCCATCCCATCTCCCTATGGCAGTCCTGGAGGGATGTTTCTAACTCTCAGGTATGGCCAGGTCCCGCTCCTGCTCAAACACCTGTGGCTCCCTAGCACTCACAGGGCTCCTCCAGAGGCTCTACAAGCTCTCTCAGTCCAACCCTTCACGCCACATTGTCCATCCTCGGGGGTGCCTTCTGGCTCCAGACCTTTGCCCACGTAGTGACTTCCACTGGAAACACTCTCTACTTCACACTCCTATTCATCCTCCAGTGCCCCAGGAACAATGCCCTGTCTCTGCATTGTGCTGCCCAGACAAGCTGGGAGTGTCTGTGTCCAGCTCTGTCCCCCCAGCCGACACCATGCTGGCTCAGGTGGCTGGAAATCTCACAGTGCTCCCCAAGCCTACCCTAATCCCCCAGAGCTCCTTGCCCCCCCTTGAGAGATGCCCCCTTTCTAGCCTGTTTCCCGGCCAGCACCAGGCCATCAGTCTCCGGGCAATGTTCCCAGGTATGACCGGCAGGTGGCACTGCAGCCTAGCAGACCTGCCTGCTCTGGCAGCCCTGCCCAAATGCTCCCACTTCTAGGCTTTGGCCTCAGACCTCTAACTCACCCCAGCCCACCCACAGCAGAACCCAAGTTGACCTCCGCCCCCGTACGGCCGCAGGCCTGCCCCACCTTTGCTCAGGCCGTGACCCCCACCACAGTGTTCCTGCCCCAGCAATGGTATCCCCAGGAGTGACTCATGAATAGGACCCCAGAGGGATTTGGAGGGCCCACACGGACATACACACCACCAAAGGCACACACAACCCAGCTGGAAAAGTCCCAGCCAGCCAGGCAACCTCCCAGGACCCAATGGGCTGGCGGTCAGCTCAGTAGGTTAAAGAACCATGTTGTGACACCAAGGTCAAAGTTCAAGAGTTCAGATCCCTGTACTGGCTGGCCACCAAAAAAGAGCCAACAAGGACTTAGCCAGTCTGAGGCAAAGGGTGGTGGCAGGGAAGGTGGGACCCGCCTCCACCAGGAGCTGCCCAGGGGAGAGGCGGACAAGAAAGAGGCATGGACTGGCTCCCAGAGCCCTGCAACTGCCTCATACGCCTCCCCTGACACTGGAGCTGTGACCCACCTGACCCCTGACTCCAGCTTGGGACAGGAGATGAGTGGGCAGAAAGATCAGGCCCTGGGTTCCGTTCCTGTCCAGGCCCTTCCCCTCTAAAAACCAGGAACACATGCACTTGGCTCAGGACACTGAACATTGGCTGCCACGTAAGACCCACTTCCCACCCCAGCCCCCCTCTCCCCACCCCGCCCCAGAACCCAGGGTTCCCCCTCCGTCCAGCCCGCTCCCAGGCACACCACGGAGACAGTACAGGTCTTGGAGGCATAATCACTTTTATTCAGATTTTTGAGCAACAGAAGGGTAGATTAACATCTATCTTTCCAAGATAAGAGACCTAAGACTGTTTCGAAAAGACTTCAAATAAGAAACTCCTCCTCAAAGTACAAGGATAATCTGAATCATCTTAAACCAGCAATAAAAAAGTAAAATATAAATTTTTATTTAGAATTAAAGCAAATACTTCAGTATCACAAACACAATATTAAACTTCAAGAAATATACCGCTGATTTGGAGTGAGCGTTTATTTGCACAATTACAACATGCGGACAAACCCATAAGAGCTGAGCGAGGCTGCACGCCACCCCACTGCAGGGACCACTGCAGGGACCACCGCGGGGCTCCCACCTGCCCCCGTCCCTGCGGAGGCCAGTAAGGCGGCCAAGCTGTCACGACTCCTCCTCGCCTGAAGACTCTCTCTCAAACGTGTAGGCCATGAAGCAAGCGTCGGGTCTCTTGGGGACAAGGGGATGCCCTGGTCTCACAATCTCAAAGCCCAAAAAGCTGAAGGTACGGAGCAATGCGGCTGTGGAGAAAACGCCGTTACAGCCAGTGGGTGTGTCCCCAAAGCCTGTTCTCCTGCCCCCAGGTGCCTGGACCCCAGAGGTCACTGAACTGTAACGTGCAGTGGGCACAGCAGCCCAGGGATTCCCGGCAGAGCATGGCAGGATGGAGGGGGCTCCACTGCCCACGCAAGGCTCCCCTCACCCCCGCAGAACCCCAGGTGACAGACAGCGGCGCCTACCTCTGTCCTCTCGGTTTTTGTGGAAGCAAATGAAGACGTGGTCAGCATGGAGCTGCTCCTCAGCAAACTCCAGCAGAACTGCGAAGCTGAAGCACACGCAGCCACCAATCAGCCCCTCTCGCTGGGCCCGTCCCTGGCACCTCTCCTCCCACCCAGCCTCATGCACAGTGAGCCCTGGCTCTACTACTGAAAGGTCCACACCGGGACTAGATCCTTCTCTGGGGGCAGGGCCATCCTGGGTGCTGCAGGTGTTGAGCAGCAACCCTGTCTCCACCCACCACACCATGACAACGAAGAAAGGTCCCCAGACATCACCCAGTGTGTCCCCTAGGGGGCAAGACCCTGGGAGAAGAGCTGGTGCCCACACCTATCCTTGCTCCCCTCCGGCAGCGCACCGCCTGGGATCTCGATGTACAGGCTGCTGCCGCTCAGCACTGCTCTCCAGGTGATGTGTTTGGCTTCTGTGAGCCTGGACTGGACGTTAAGAATCCTCGTCTTGTCATTAGACGTTAGTTCCTCTGTTACATTCAGCCGATTATCCTGTGAAACGAGAGCCCAATCTTGCCTTTTAGAGACCCCCACTCGCAGGACAGGACCATCCCCCCTCACCGCAAAAGTTAACACAAGGTGGCCACCGACAATTTGGAAGATCCAGAAAAGCATCAAGACCCCACCGCCTGCCCAGCAGTTAACATTAGGACCCACGGCCTGTGTGCAGGGGGCTGGGGCACAGGGGCCAGGCGGGAGCCTGCGAAGCTCCCTGCTGGCTGGGACAGGGCCTGGCTGTACAGCAGGCCATGCTCGCAGGGAACTCGGACTCCGCCCCCAGGCAGCGGAGGGTGCAGACCCCCCCCCGCCCCCCGCCCCACACGTTGGATACTTACAGAGTAAAATAAATTAGCTGAAAGATTGTGATCCCTCTGACTATTCCCTCGCCCACCTGGGATCTTCAGGGGTGGGTGAGGGACATCAGGAGCACCACTGAGGCCCCGGACCCGGGTTACTACAGCAATTGAGGGACACCCTGGAACTGAAGAACAGGGGCTGGTTAAGAGGCAGCGCCAGCACACGGCTGGCCGTGACCCCCTCCCGCAAGGGAGTCCCGGGGGACCTCCTAATCCGACAAGGCCACAGCGTTCCAGGGTCGTCAACCCTCCCCAGCCGCCTCCGAGAAGCCCCACGTTTGCGCTGGGGCTTCCCTAAGGTCAGCTCGGACCCAGAGCGCAGGAAGCGGCAGGTCCCGTCCGCGGCTGCTCAGGACGGTGCCCCCCGCCTGTGCTCGAGGGCAGAGGTCCCGCCGCCCGCCGGGTCAGGTTTCACTTCCCGATCCCAACGCAGCCCCGCGCCCGGCCGCGGCCAGCCCTGCAGCCCGGCTCCCCCTCGGAGCCAGCGCGTCCATCCGAGGACACCTCTCGTCCCTGCCACAGACCAACAAGCCACGCCCGCCGGGCCACTCGAGCCTTACGGGTGACACCGCCGCCCCGGGCTCCCGGCCCCGCGGTTGCGTCATCCGGCCGCCGCGGCCGCGCGCCCCGAACAGCTTCGCACAATCCCGAGCCGGAGGCGCCAGCAGCCATTTGCTGCGCGGCGCAGACAGGACCCGAGGTCGCCTCCATCTTGCGCGGCTCTCACCCGGGCCCCGGACGGCGGCCCCACCTCCGAGGACGCCCGCGGGGAAGTCCCCTCTTCTTGGAGAGAACGGGGGTCTTCGGGGTGCGCTGCGCAGCTTGCCCGCCGTGTCCCCAAGTGCACATTCGCGGCTCGCGGGCCCGACTGGGGCCAGCGCCCCCCTCCCCCACGCGCGCCCCAAGACCTGGCTCATCCTGCGACCCGCGACCCCCAACCCCACCCCTCCCCCAAAACCAGACTCCATCCCACGACCTCCTCTCCCACGCCCGACCCTCTCCCCGGAATCACACTCCCCTCTCCTGCGAACCCCAAATCCGACCCCCTCCTCCCCGCCCCTGGCCACAGACTCCCCGTCCCGCAACCCCCAAACCTGAGCCCTCTTCGCCCCTCCCCGAAATCGGACTCCCCTATCCTGCGACCCCCGCATCAGACCCAAGCCCCTCCACACAGTCCCCGTC
>NW_007728276.1:7029-13149 GCF_000696425.1 Galeopterus variegatus | reverse complement strand
ATCCAACGCCCGCGACCGGCCCCGCCCCCACCCCGAACTGGAACCGCCCCCGCCGCGATCGCCGCCTCCACACACGGGCGACCCCCGCGCTCCCGGGACTCGGCCGGCGCTTCTGGAAGCTTCGGGCGGGGGCGGGGCGGGCGCTCACCTCTCGCTGCTGCGGCCGCCGCGGCTGTGCAGGCTGAGGAGCGGCATGGTGCGGCTGGCGTGGGTGCTGGCGCTGGCTTTGTCCCCTTCCTTCTCTCTGGCGAAGCAGTGGCTGTTGAGGATCCGCTGCAGGGAGGATTTCACCATCCGGCCGCTGGGGTCCGAAACCAGCAAAACCTCCGCTGCGCACGTCCGCGCCTCCGCCGCTGTTCGCCGTCTGCAAAATGGCGCCGCGGCTGCCGCCCGCCTTTATAGGCGCCGCGTCCAGGCCACGCCCCTCACGCCGCCAAGAGCGCGGCCGCACGAAGGGGCGGAGCCATGGGGCCGCCGGGAAAACCCGGGCCGCGCCTCCCCAGGCATCTGATTAGTAGAAGGCGAGAGGCTGGGGGCGGGGCCACGCCTTCGATTGGTCGGCACGGTTTGAGTCCCGCCTCCCTCTGCGGCGTCACTCGGCGGGCACGCGGGGGGCGGAGCCGCCGTGGCGTCGGGTACGTGCCGCCCGCGCCCCGCCCCGCCCCGCCCCCACAGCCAGGCCTGGGGGTGGGGGCGCCGCTCTGGGGCCCGTTTTCGGGGGGTCTCGAGGTGGCCGCATGTCGTTCGTGGGCCCCGTTGTCCTCTCACGGGTCCCTTCACTCAGCGGGACCCGCTCCCTCTGGCGACTCGGGGCGACCAAGGCCCCGGGTATGGGGGGGAGGGGGTCCCTGCGTGCCCATCCCCCAGTTGGACAAATTACCTTCATTAATGCTCGTGTGGTGATCGGTGGCCTTTACTCTCTCCTTGACTCGGTCTTTCGGTCTTGAAACAACTTACAGTTAAAGGAACTTTTCAGGTTAAAGAATTTGTTTAAATTTAGTAAAATATTTCGTGGAAAATCTGGACTGAACAAGCAAACGTTTCACGCCTTGCAGATGAAGTCAGATTTTTCGCATTTGAACCAAAAGTGGCCCCAAGCACAAGTGTCACTTCTCTCCGTTAAAATTCAGAAATGCATTTCTTAGATGAGCTCAAATTCAGGCCTAACCAAACAGAAGTATCCTCCTTTGCAGTGAGGTTCAGTAAACTATTCTCACGTGAACCAAAATTTGGACTCATCAGACAAAAATATTTCCCGCCATGGTTAGATTCAGAGACATATGTCATGTGAACTGCAACGCTCACCGAGCAAGCAGAGATTCAACTTCTCGCAGTTAAATTTAGGAACGTGTTTCCTGTGGAGACTAAAATTGAGATTGACCGAGCGAAAATATTCCCTCTCCCAGTTAAATTCAGTAAAATATTTTATGTTTCGCATATGAATTAAATTTTGCTCTTACCAAGCCAAAATACTACTCCTGGCAGCTCTCACTGGCTTTCACGGGTTCAGTTCTTAAACCCAAATGGAACTCCAAAGAGTTACGTAGAAATTGAAGTAATTCCTCCTCCCTTCCTTGTGTTTACAATACCTGGCTCTCATTTTATTTTATTTTTTTTATATAAGAAAATGAAATTGACTGCTTACAGTTCCAGAGACTTGGAAGTCCAGGGAAGACATGTGGTGAGGATTTTCTTTGGTGGTGGCTTTACAGCAACACAGGGGTCTCACGTGGCAGAAAATAGTAGAGCGGAGAGAGCTCTTTTTTTTTTTTTAATTTTTAAATTTTTATTTTTAATTTAATTTAATTTTTTGTTTTGTTTTTTTTTTGCGGCTGGTGGGTATGGGGAACTAATCCCTTGACCTCGGCATTACGAGGCCGCACTCCAACCAACTGAGCTCACCAGCCAGCCTAATTTTTATTTTTAATCAGCACATAATAATTGTACATATTTATGGGGTACAATGTGACATTTGGATACACGTCTTCTCATTTTACTTAGAATCTACCGTACCCGTTTGAGTTAAAGACACAAACTTTCCCCGAATGGACTTCAAATGCTGAAAAACGGTAACAAACCCATAGAAGCTTCCTCCCTGTTGAGCAAGGCTAAGCCCCTGTGTGCCTCTGAATTCTCTCCCATGTAAGATGCAACATTTATTAAAAAGGTAAGTAATAAAAATATCTAACTTGAAGCTTCCATATATCCATTATTAAAACTCAACAGTAACTGCAGCAAAGACAGATGTTAGGCCAAGCAAAGAAGTTTTTTCAGGGAAAGAATATGTTATCCATGATGTGGTTTAGAACTGCAGCTCATGGTGATAATAAAAAGCAGGTGGATGTTTGGTGAACTTTACACTTGTTTTAAATTTCCCTGCAGAGAATGCACACCTTTGTTGTGAGGGCCCCATCAAGCCACGCTATGGGAGTCCTCACTTATAGGAGGATTAGAATATTTGTTATTATTTACACCTGTTTATTGAGACTGGCAAAGCCTCTGGGTTTTGAAATGTGTTTTGTGACCTCTTAGTTGCTCCCCAGATGTGCACACACAGGCGATCATGGGCCAAGAGTCCAGAATCTAGGTCCTGGTCACTGGGCCACACTGTGTTTACCCCCCATGACTCTGGCCAGAGAGTGGCAGAAGTCACAGCGACTCTCAGCTCAGTGGGTGCAAGAGTGGCTGGCCTTGCAGGCCACACCGAGCCTAGTGTCCCCAGGGACTCCCCGCCTGCCAGGCCAGTCTCCCGCAAATGCCAGTTAGGTCACATGCAGGCGGAGACACAGGGCCGGGAGGGCTCTTTCCTCATTGGCAGGCCATGTACAGCTGCTGGCCAAATCAGGCTTTAATTTGGAACCATTGTGGGTGGAAAGAAAAAAAAAGAAAAGGGAGCTTCTTGGTAAAAAACAAACCAGAGCCACTTGCAAAAAAGCAGGGGCTGGAGGACACTGCATGCAGGGTCGGGGTAGGACTTGCCAAGGAAGGTGGCCACGGAGGCTCAGAGTGCCTAAGGGGGTCTCCACTCTGGAGCAGGACGTGGAGAGCATTCTCATGTCACCCATGCGGAGAGAGTGGGCTGTGGCTCTGGGGGACAGCTCCCGCTCCTGAGGACCCTTTTCCTGCTACCAGGGAGGCAGGAGTGACTAGCGTGCCCAGACAATCGTAAACACCAAAGCCAGACTCAGAACTCCAAGATTTCCTCCAGCACCAAAGGTTTCCCGGTGCAGTTTGGTTAGGGAGCATCGCTCTCCCAGTGTCAAGGCTACTGGCATGTGCGGCCAGATCATCCTCTGTGGTGGGGACATCCTGGGCACTGCAGGTGCTGAGCAGTGTCCCTGGCCTTCACCTACTCCAGGAGCACCTCCAGTGTGACAACCACAAATGTCCCCAGACATCATCCAGTGTCCCCTGGGGCAGGATCACCCCTACTGAGGACTGGTGTGAACTGAGGCGAAAGGGTTGCCTTAGGGAACAGGTGCATTGGGGGGATGGCAAGGGAATTCTTGCCAGCCAAGCCTGGTGGAGCCTTTCCCACCCCACCCTGGCAGCTCATATCCTTCTCTCTGTGTCTTACTCTGGAGGCCTTCTGCAGATGCTGAGAGACTCTTAGAAGAAGAAACCTCCAAACTCAGCAGGCCACGTTGCATAAACGCTCATTATCAGCAAATGTGTCCTGTCACCCTTCCCTGGCTGGGTTTGCCACAGACCCAGAGAGGAATCAGATTGTGGGAGGTGTCAGTGAGAGGCAACGGGACCCCAGACAGCAGGGAGGGAAAGAGGCGTATCAGGGAGGGCTTCCTGGAGGTGGTGAGTTGAACTGCTGGGAAGGGACAGGATGATGAGGTTAGGCATGAGGCTAGGGGAGGCAGGGAGTCTCACTTTGATTTAAAAAAAAAAAGATTTGTGGATTTTGGGACAGCTGAATCACAGACCCCAAAGATGTCCCTGTCTTCATCCCCAGGACCTGTGAATATGTCACCTTACATGGCAGAAGGGACTCTGCAGATGGGATGATATTAAGGACCTTGGGATGGAAGATCATCCTGGGTTACCTGGGGGCCCAGTGTCCTCACAGGGTCCTCATAAGAGGGGGCAGGAGGGTCAGAGTCAGAGAGAGGCTGGAAGACACTGTGCTGCTGGCTTTGCGGACAGAGGAAGGGGCCACGTGCTGAGGGCTGTAGGCACCTCTAGAAGCTGTGAAAGGAGGACACAGGTCCCGCCCTGGAGCCTCCAGGAGGGACCAGCCCCGCCCATGCCTTGACTTTAGACTTCCGAACTCCAGAACTATTAGAGGATAAACTTGTGTTGTTTTCTTTTTCTTTCTTTTTTTTTTTTGAGCGGTAAGGGAATCGCAACCCTCTGCACCGTGTGGTCTGCACCACGCTCAGCCGGTGAGTGCACCGGCTACCAGCGCCGCACTCTCCCGAGTGACCCACGGGGCCAGCCCAAATGTATGTTGTTTTCAATCACCAGGTTGGTGGTCCTCTGTGACAGAGGCCACAGGATGCTCACGCGTGGAGGGATGCGCAGGTTCTCTGTCTTGGTGGGCCATGGCATTTGACAAAACTCACCCAGCCTGAGCCGTAAGACTTGTACATTTCAGTCGCCGTCAATGTTATCTAAAAATTAAAGCCACAGGCACGGGCGATCTCTAGTTAATGGTGTGTGTGTCGATGTGTCTTGGGGACAAGGACTGATGCCTACGGCAGACTTGAAATGAAATTTCAAGTGTCCGCTGGGTGGAGGGAGGGGTGGACAGGTGGACAGAGATGGACGAAGCCAGCACAGCAGATGTCACCTGCACCTCCAGCTGGCCGAAAGGCGGGCGTTCCCGGTCCAGCTCTCCCAACTTTTCTGCAGGTGTGAAAATTTTCCTGCAGAAATGCGAAAAGTCAGAATCGAAAGGTCGGAGCCTCCTTGTGCCGCTGCCGGGCGTCATCTTCCAGCCTGGCTCTGCCTCCGGGTGTTGATTCTCCGGAAGAAGTCAGAAGGCCCTGGGACACTTCTGAGCACACAGCGTGAAAAGGGGAAGTTGGCAGGAACAGCCGCTCCTACCAAGCGTCCGACAGCCCCTGAGGACACCAGGCTGAAGGGCGGCTCCCAGAGCCGGAATTTGGCCCCAAATCTACAAGGGTGTCTGCTGCCCGGTGATAAAACTCAGCCTCGTGATGACACCATGAGACGTGCACACGGGACAACAAAGTGTGGCCCTGAAATAAACAGCGGTCCTCTCGGGCAGGTGGTTGCTCGCTTTATTTTCCATGTTTTTTATTTTTCTGCTCCTCACTATCCATCTCCATGTTTCACCCTGCACCGTTTCCAGTGTTCGGACAAAGATGCATGTCCTGCCTATGTCACCTGCGCGTCTGTTTTCACGAAGTTCGATGTTCACTTGTGTAAAATTGTCCTTGCTAAATAAGAGTGGATCAGTCCATTTCTGTGGCTTCTAACAGAATAGCTGAACCTGGGTAATTTACAAAGAAATGGAATTTGTTTCTTACCATTTTGGAGGCTGGAAAGTCCAAGATCCAGGGGCCCATCTGGCGAGGGTCTTCTCAAGGGGGACATTCTGTACAGGGTGTCACATGGTGAGGATAGGCTGAGCCAGACACAGTCTTGCTCTGAGCAAGACATAATCTGTTCACTCCGTCTCCTTATAAAGCCACCAGAACCAGTTCCTGATACCCCGTCACCCCTGGGTGGACCAGTCCGTTCATGAGCGCATAGTCTCACCATCCGGTCACCTCTGAAAGGCCCCGCCATTCAAATGCCATCATCAGATTTCCCACCCTCTTAACACTGTGACACTCGGGATCAAGTTTCCAGGATGTGAACTTCTGGGGGACACAGTTGACCCATAGCAAAGTAAGAAATGCTCATTGCAGAACCTAAATAGAGATGGGACATTTCTCACTGGACCTTTTTCCGTGTGTATATTTTTTTTATTGCCTATATTTTTCTTTTTTTTGTCTTTTTTCGTGACCGGCATCGGATCGCAACCTTCAGTGTTGCCCCCGTACCTGACCGGGACCGGCAGTGGGATCGCAACCCTCGGTGTTGCTCCCGCGCCTCGCTCAGCCAGTGAGCGGCCGGTCTGTATGTGGGATCCGAACCCTC
>NW_007728276.1:1453-2751 GCF_000696425.1 Galeopterus variegatus | reverse complement strand
GAGTAAGAAATGCTCATTGCAGAACCTAAATAGAGATGGGACATTTCTCACTGGACCTTTTTCCGTGTGTATATTTTTTTTATTGCCTATATTTTTCTTTTTTTTGTCTTTTTCCGTGTCCGGCAACGGATCGCAACCCTCAGTGTCGCCCCCGTACCGGACCGGGACCGGCAACGGGATCGCAACCCTCGGTGTTGCTCCCGCGCCTCGCTCAGCCAGTGAGCGGGAACCGGTCCGTATGTGGGATCCGAACCCTCGGTGGGAGCACCGCCGCGCTTCACAAGCGGCGCACTAGCGCAGTGCGCCACCGGGCCAGCCCCGTCATTGCTTTTTAATAGTTGTAAATTGGTGGATTTGTGGGAGAGAGTGACGCTGGGGCCATCTATTCCACCATCTTGACCGGAACCTCCAATCTCAGTTTCTGTGGGTCAGAAATCCTGGACCAGCTCAGCCTGGTTTTCTGGCTCTGGGTCTCTCACGAGGTTACCGGTGGCTGGAGATGCCTCATCCAAAGGGTCGACTGGGGCTTATAGATCCACTCACGTAGTTGTTGGCGGGAGGCCTCAGGTCTGCGGCAGGTGTTGGCCGCGTGGACTTCTCCATGTTGCGGCTTGAGCGTTCTTACCACATGGCACTGGCCTCCCCTGGAGCAAGCCATGCTCAGAGACAGAGACAGAGGGACAGAGAGACAGGAATCTGAGATGGAAACCTCAGTCTTTTTTTTTTTTTTTAATAATGATACTGTGTTATTTATCTACATATTCCTATATTCCTGGGTGTGGTATTTTATCATTCAAAATAATCTTAGTACTTTTCTAAGTAAATAAAGAGCAGGTATATTAATGCCAAACAAGCAGATTTCTTTGAAATTCAACCCTTTGAAAAATGCTTGTAGGCACCTTACTGGCCGGACACCAAAAAAAGAAAAGAAAAAAGAAAATGCTTGTAGAAACAGACAGCCCTGGTCCAGAGGAGCGTACGTTCTGGTTTACTTTTTCCAGCTTTGCAGAGGTATAATTGACACATAAAAACTGTACATATTCAAGGTGTACAATGCGACGATTTGATACACGTATATGTTGTATGATGATTAATTACCACAGTCACATTAGCTGACACATTCATCTTAACAGGTTTCTTTCTTTCGGGACTGGTCAGCACAGGAATCAGACCCGTGACCTTGGCGTTGTTGGCACCACGCTCTAACCAACTGAGCTGACCCACCAGCCCACGCCTCTGTCTTTTTTTTTTTGTCTTTTTCCGTGTCCGGCAACGGATCGCAACCCTCAGTGTTGCCC
>NW_007728276.1:0-453 GCF_000696425.1 Galeopterus variegatus | reverse complement strand
GCAACCCTTGGTGTTGCTCCCGCGCCTCGCTCAGCCAGTGAGCGGGAACCGGTCTGTATGTGGGATCCGAACCCTCGGGCGGGAGCGCCGCCACGCTTCCCAAGCGGCGCACTATCCAGTGTGCCACCGGGCCGGCCCACGCCTCTGTCTATTTATAACCCAATCTTTGAAATGACAACCCATCTCTCCTGCCGTTTTCTACTGGTTAGAAGCAGTTCGCAGGTCCTACCCACACTCATAGGAGGGGACGTACAAGATCTGAACACCAGGAGGGGGGTCACTGGGGCACAACGCTGAGGCCACCCACCACGATGCCCCCGTCATGGAAAGCGCTGTTGTGCAGCACAGTGATCAGAACCGATCATGTTTAACCAATTGTGGGAATTACGTAGGGAAGCAACTGGGTACACGGGCACTTAGCTACAGCAACGCTCAGCAGGTGTTTTTGGTTTG
>NW_007728275.1:318908-319300 GCF_000696425.1 Galeopterus variegatus | reverse complement strand
GATTTGTACAGAAGCAGAATGCATATGTTAAGGTCAGTAGGGGTTGGGGTGTCCCTTAACAGCATCTACACTGTCCTTACCAGCCCCAGGCCTCAGGAAAAGTTGAACGTGACAACAGGGCTCTAAAAGACATCCTTAGTAAACTATCTCTGGAAGTTCACCTTGACTGGACCCACCTTTTACCCCTAGCCTTGTTCAGGCTCAGGGTCCTCCCAAAGAAACCTTCAAACCTCTCCCCTTTTGAAATTATGTATGGGAGGTCCCCTTTACCTCCAGGAATACCCTCCAACCTAGCTATCCCAGCAATGAATCAGGCTTAGTCGAAACTAATGTCATCAAACTCACTGATCTGGCCTTTAGCCTCCAGGCCACGTCCAACTCTAACCCCTTTT
>NW_007728275.1:308624-317254 GCF_000696425.1 Galeopterus variegatus | reverse complement strand
CCCCGAATAAAGCGGAACTTCTCCGGTGAACTGTCAGCTCGGGTCCTGTCGTCCTTTCAATAAATACTGCTGATTCTCTAGGCTTTCATGAACCAGTTTTACCCAATGCTGTTTCCTTCATTAACAAACTAATTTGAAAAAGTCTTACTTTAGGTAGGATGATAGGGACAGTCTCTGAATCCTGAACAATGAGGAGTCAGCCATGGAAAGCAGATAGGGAGAACAGACTCTCTAGGAACCTAAGACCCCAAGATAATACAGGCATATACCCTGAAGCATGAAAGAGATCACCCAGAAATGACTAGAATGCCAAGAGGCTATGGGACAGATAACAAGCAAGGGGGAGAGGTTTGGAATGAGGATGGAAAAGTAGGCAGGGACTAGATTATGCAGCGTCTTACATATCAGTGCAGAAACTTTGAATTTTAAACTAAGTACAACAAGCAAACCCCTGGAAGGTTTTAAGGAGGAAGATGAAGCAATCTGATGTATTTTAAAAGTGGGAAAAGAGATCAGAGTAGAGGAGGGCAGGGAACCAATGACAAAACCATTGTGGTATCAAGGTGAGTTGTTAAAGGTGGCCTGGTCTACTAGGGATAAAGAACTGGAGGCAACAGGCAGTGAGACTGGAGCCACATTACCAGGACTTTTGATGGATTATATTGGGGAGTTAGGGAAAAGGAGGAATCCTGGATGACTTCTGGGTCTGTGGCTTGGACAACTGTAGACAGTGGTGGCATTTGCTGAACTGAGGACTAAGGGTGAGACGTTAATACATACACACAGAGACATGCCACAAACAAAATAAGGGTAACCATCCATAACTCCCTGGCTATGACTCCTCGTGTGTGCCAGGGCTACCATAACCTTTCTGATTAGGTTCTCAGAGAACATTGCCTTTGACCTTCAAAGTTTATATCATCAAACATTAACTGAATGGATTTCAAGTAACAAGCTAGAACATTCTAAGTGACAACCCAAAGTTTGCCCTAATCTTGCCCACATTCTTACTCAACATATGCTGACTGCGAGTAACTTTTATTTAATAACTCTTTGTGTTGGGCCGGCAGGATTGGGAGGACCAGAAAGCGGCAACAAAGTAGCGATGGAGCCTCCATCTTGTGAACTCCACATCCCTCCCTCCATCGTGATGAACTCCATCCCTCCGCTCCATCTTGTTGCTGAAATCCATCCCTCCCCTCCATCTTGGTCGTGAACACCACCCCTCCCCTCAATCTTGTGAACTCCACCCCTCCCCTCCATCTTGGTCATGAGCTCCACCCCTCCCCTCCATCTTGGTCATGAGCTCCACCCTTCCCCTCCATCTTGTTCGTGAACACCACCGCTCCCCTCCATCTTGTTCGTGAGCTCCACCCCTACCCTCCATCTTGTTCATGAAATCTATCTCTCTCCTCCATCTTGTGAACTCCACTCCTCCCCTCCAACTTGGTCGTGAACACCACACCTCCCATCCATCTTCTGAACTCCAACCATCCCCTCCATCTTGGTCGTGAATACCACACCTCCCCTCCATCTTCTGAACTCCAACCCTCCCCTCCATCTTGGTTGTGAACACCAACCCTCCCTTCCATCTTATGAACTCCAACACTTCCCTCCACCTTGGTCGTGAACACCAACCCTCCCCTCCATCTTCTGAACTCCAGCCCTCCCCTCCATCTTGGTCGTGAACACCAACCCTCCCCTCCATCTTCTGAATTCCAGCCCTCCCCTCCATCTTGGTCCTGAACACCAACCCTCCCCTCCATCTTGTGAACTCTACCGCCTCCCCTCCATCTTGTTCGTGAATGCCACCCCTGCGTCCATCTTGTTCATGAAATCCACCTCTCCCCTCCATCTTATGAACTCCACACTCCCCCCATCTTGGTCATGAATTCCACCCCTCCCCTCCATCTTGTTCATGAAATCCACCTCTCCCCTCTATCTTGTGAACTCTCCTCTCCATCTTGGTCATGAGTTCCACCCCTCCCTCCAACTTGTGAACTCCACCCCTCCCCTCCATCTTGGTCATGAGCTCCACCCCTCCCTTCCATTTTGGTCGTGAGCTCCACCACTCCCCTCCATCTTGGTCGTCAGCTCCACCCCTCCCCTCCATCTTGTGAACTCTAACCCTCACCTCCATCTTGTTCATGAACACCAACCCTGCCCTCCATCTTGTTCGTGAAATCTACCTCTCTCCTCCATCTTGTGAACTCCACCCCTCCCCTCCATCTTGGTCATGAAGTCCACCTCTCCCCTCCATCTTGTGAAATCCAATGCTCCCCTCCATCTTGGTCATGAGCTCCACCCCTCCCCTCCATCTTCTTCATGAATTCCAACTCTCCCATCCATTTATGAACTCCAACCCTCCCCTCCAACTTGGTCATGAAAACCACCTCTCCCCTCCATCTTGGCCATTAACTCCACCCCTCCCCACCTTCTTGGTCGTGAACTCCACCCCTTCCCTCCATCTTCGTCGTGAACTCCACCCCTCTCCTCCATCTTGTGAACTCCAACACTCCCCTCCATCTTGTTCGTGAACTCCACCTCTCCCCTCCATCTTGTGAAATCCAATGCTCCCCTCCATCTTGGTCATGAGCTCCACCCCTCCCCTCCATCTTCTTCATGAATTCCAACTCTCCCATCCATCTTGTGAACTCCAACTCTCCTCTCCATCTTAGTCATGAGTTCCACCCCTCCCTCCATCTTGTGAACTCCACCCCTCCCCTCCATCTTGGTCATGAACTCCACCCCTCCCCTCCATCTTGGTCATGAACTCCACCCCTCCCCTCCATCTTGTTCGTGAACTCCACCCCTCCCCTCCATCTTGTTCGTGAACACCACCCCTCCTCTCCATCTTGTTCGTGAACTCCGCCTCTCCACTCCATCTTCTGAACTCCAACCCTCCACTCCATCTTGGTTATGAGCTCCACCCCTCTCCTCCATCTACTGAACTCCACCCCTGCCCTCCATCTTGTCTGTGAAATCTACCACTCCCCTCTATCTAGTGAATGCCACCCCTCTGCTCCATCTCGTGAACTCTAACCCTCCCCTCCATTTTGGTCTTGAACACCACCCCTCCCATCCATCTTGTTCGTGAGCTCCACCCCTCCCCTCCATCTTGTGAACTCCAACCCTCCTCTCCATCTTGTTCGTGAACTCCACCTCTCCCCTCCATCTTGTGAAATCCAAATCTCCCCTCCATCTTGGTCATGAGCTCCACCCTTCCCCTCCATGTTCTTCATGAATTCCACCCCTCCCCTCCATCTTGTTCATGAATTCCACGCCTCCCCTCCATCTTGTTCATGAATTCCAACTCTCCCCTCCATCTTGTGAACTCCAACCCTCCCCTCCATCTTGTTCTGGAACACCACCCCTCCCCTCCATCTTGTTCTGGAACACCTCCCCTCCCCTCCATCTTGTTCGTAAACATCCCCCTCCCCTCCATCTTGTTCGTGAACTCCACCCCTCCACTCCATCTCGTGAACTCTAACCCTCCCCTCCATCTCGTGAACTCTAACCCTCCCCTCCATCTTGGTCATGAACTCCACCCCTCCCCTCCATCTTGTTCGTGAACTCCACCCCTCCACTCCATCTCGTGAACTCTAACCCTCCCCTCCATCTCGTGAACTCTAACCCTCCCCTCCATCTTGGTCATGAACTCCACCCCTCCCCTCCATCTTGTTCGTGAACACCACCCCTCCCCTCCATCTTGTTCGTCTTGTTCGTGAACACCACCCCTCCCTTCCATCTTGTTCATGAACTCCGCCCCTCCCCTCCATCTTCTGAACTCCAACCCTCCCCTGCATCTTGGTCATGAACTCCACCCCTCTGCTCCATCTTGTGAAATCCAAGCATACCCTCCATCTTGGTCATGAACTCCAACCCTCCGCTCCATCTTGTGAAATCCAAGCCTACCCTCCTTCTTGGTCATGAGCTCCACACCTCCCCTCCATCTTGTTCGTGAAATCTACCTCTCTCCTCGATCTTGTGAACTCCACCCCTCCCCTCCATCTTGGTCGTGAACACCACCCCTCCCTTCCATCTTATGAACTCCAACCCTCCCTTCCATCTTGGTGGTGAACACCAACCCTCACCTCCATCTTCTGAACTCCAACCCTCTGCTCCTTCTTGGTCATGAAAAACCACCCCTCCCCTGCATCGTGGTTGTGAACTCCACCCCTCCCCTCCATCTTGTGAACTAAAACCCTACCCTCCATCTTGGTCATGAGCTCCACCCCTCCCCTCCATCTTGGTCAAGAACTCCACCCCTCCCCTCCATCTTGTTCGTGAACACCACCCCTGCCCTCCATCTTGGTCAAGAACTCCACCCCTCCCCTCCATCTTGTTCGTGAGCACCACCCCTGCCCTCCATCTTGTTCGTGAACTCCACCCCTCCCCTCCATCTTGGTCGTGAACACCACCCCTATCCTCCATCTTGTTCATGAATTCCACCCCTCCACTTCAACTTGGTCATGAACACCACCCGTACCCTCCATCTTACGAACTCCACCCCTCCCCTCCATCTTGGTCATGAGCTCCACCCCTCCCCTCCATCTTGTGAACTCTAACCCTCCCCTCCATTTTGGTCGTGAATACCACACCTCCCCTTCATCTTCTTCGTGAACTCTACCTCTCCCCTCCCTCCATCTTCTGAACTCCACCCCTCCCCTCCATTCTGGTCGTGAACTCCACCCTTCCCCTCCATCTTGTGAACTCCAACCCTCCTCTCCATCTTGTTCGTGAACTCCACCTCTCCCCTCCATCTTGTGAAATCCAAATATCCCCTCCATCTTGGTCATGAACAACACCCTTCCCCTCCATCTTGTTCATGAATTCCACCCCTCCCCTCCATCTTGTGAATTCCAACCCTCCCCTCCATCTTGTTCTGGAACACCTCCCTTCCCATCCATCTTGTTCATGAACTCCACCTCTCCCCTCCATCTTGTGAAATCCAAATCTCCCCTCCATCTTATTCGTGTACTCCACCCCTCCCCTCCATCTTGTTCGTGAACACCACCCCTCCCCTCCATCTTATGAACTCCAACCCTCCCCTCCATCTTGGTCGTGAATACCACACCTCCCCTCCATCTTCTGAACTCCAACCCTCCCCTCCTTCTTGGTCATGAAAACCACCCCTCCCCTGCATCTTGGTTGTGAACTCCACCCCTCCCCTCTATCTTGTGAACTCCAACCCTACCCTCCATCTTGGTCGTGAACTCCACCCCTCCCTTCCATCTTGGTCAGGAACTCCCCCCCTCACCCCCATCTTTTTAAACACTCCCTTCCCTTTCCCTCCTCCCTCCCCAGAAGGCAGAAACCAGAAACTGAACCCTGCTCAATTCCTTAACATAAATGCACAAAAAACTCACCAACAGCCCTCCCCTATAAATACCCACTTGTATCCACCCTGGGTGCGACTTCCCTTGCCTCACTCCCTTGCCGGGTCATGGAACCTCTCCTGGGAGGGCCCCCATTAAACCCTATAATAAATTTACTGCCTCACTCCTGGTTTTCTTTGCTTCAGTTTGAGACTCATTTCGAGATCAAACCTAACATTTAAACATTAACTTTAAATGAAGGAAGATAATTCAGAATTAACTCTGGGTAACTTGCACACTCAAAGGTAAAAGGCAGCACTGGTGTTTCTAAAATACTACTGGGAAAGCCTTGTATTTGTGAAAAAGTGTCAACAATCCTCCCAGCCCTCGGGAAATTAAACAGTAGATCTGGTCACAAATCAGGTAAAAGGCTTAAGTGTAACTTAAAATAAGCAACGAAAGTGTCAGAACTTTATTCTTGTATACAACAGAGCAACTCTAACTTTTCCACACAATTCCAAATTCATTCTTTTTTTATTTTATTTTTTCCAAATTCATTCTAATGTGACTTTCAACTAATCAAAGCAAGTAACTGCTGATAGCAGTGACTGCTGCATCTGATAGCAACAGACACCAAGCCTGCTGCTGAAATGAGGCTCCATCAAGAAACCTACTTCAAAGAACCAAATTATGCAATACCAAGGGATGTCTTTTGGGTGCGATTTTTTTTCCCATTTGGAAAATATTCCATGATTACGGATTACAGTCAGCATCTTACTAAACAGAAAGAATTGAGAAGAGGCCTTTGTTTGTTTTGTTTTTAATTGGCTATGAATATCCATGGAATACAAAGCAAATTGTCACCACTCATGCCTAAGATGTGATGGCCAGATCCATACTGGCAGCATGTCCATTACCACAAATTGAGATTATACCCCATGTCCCCCACCCAATTATCCCCTCAATTATCCCTGACCACTCTCCCAATCCCCCTTTCCCCACTCCGCTTTGTATCCCTAGGTATGTTCTCTCCCTCTACAAGTCCAATGCACCACTGTGGTCTTTCTTTCTGAATAGTAATTAAGAGCATACGGACTGGAGGCAGAGCTCCTGGCTCTAAACTCTACTAACCCTGTGTCCTTAGGCAAGTTACTCAACCTCCCTAAACTTTAATTTCCACATCTGTAAGATAGGGACAATAACAGCACCACAGTAGTGACATGCAGTGCTCACCCATAACCAATTCTCTCCTTACAGGCACAGGAGGGAATTGTGTTTCCCTGGTCTGCTCTGCAGTTAAGCAGGTCCATGTGACAAGTTCTGGCCAATGTACTACAAGCAGCAGTAGTGTGAGTCACATCCAGGCCAAAGCATTTAATTGCTAGAGTGAGAAACTCTTTCCCTGTTTTGACAATTGTGGGAACAGATGTTGTGCTGGAGGTGTCACAAGATAAAGTAGCCAGGATCACAGATCCACCACATGGAGGGTCACCCTGACCCACTGCAAAGCAGGAAGAAAACTTTGGTTAAAATATTGAGACTGCCTGGGCCGGCCCGGTGACGCACTGCTACAGTGCGCCGCTTGGGAGTGCAGCGGCGCTCCCATTGATGGTTCGGATCCCACATACAGACCGGCCGCTCACAGGCTGAGTGAGCTACGGGCGCAACACCGAGGGTTGCGATCCCGTTGCTGGTCCCGGTCCGGTACGGGCGCGACACCGAGGGTTGCGATCCGTTGCCAGTCACGAAAAAAGACAAAAAGGAAAAAAGAAAAATATTGAGACTGCCTTAGCATTTGTTATCGCAGCTTATCCTAAACAATGCAAACTGGCACAAGTACCTAATTCAGTAGGGTGTTGTGAGGATTAAATGAGACAGTGACTGGCACAATCCAAACCCTTGATAAAGATTAGCATGATGATTGCAGTCCCCTGAGGATTAGTGTGGAGGGCTTTGTCTAAGGTAGCCCGCTGTGGCAATCTTCTCAGCTATTTGGATTGTCCTACAACATCTCCACGGACTAAACCATAAATCCTAAACCCACTTACATGTCTCCCAGACTCTTCACAGGATAGGAATGAACAGTTGAGTGATTTTTATCTCAAAATGAGGAAAAGGAAAAAAGTTCCTGTATAGCCACGCAGACATATGAAAGTAATCTGTATCACAGTGAATAATCAGAGGACCTCAGAACATCCCTCGAATAATCAATCGCCTTCTTAATACAGATTTTTTCAACAAAATACTGAGGCAGTAGAAATGATTCTAATAGTTGGAGGCTTTACTTTTTGTTTAAGTTGTGGAAAATACTCAAGCATATAGTGGGTTGGAGGCAGGAATGGCAAGAGAAGAAAATGTTAGATCGAAAATTTGAAAAGATAAATTTATTCTGCCAAAATTTTGGTGGCCCCAAAGTACTTAACAGTCATCAGAACAGTACTTCAAGAACTAGGAATTAAAGGATGAGCATATCTAATACAACTGGCAGGGAAGGGAGCAAGAGAAAAGGAACAGTTCCCCTCACTTTCCCATTACTCCACCCCTAATCCCTAACACAGCCTTAAATGACATTATAGATACCTCAAGCAGAAAAATAAACTGAATGTTGTTATTTTGCCACAGGCTCTGGAATTCCTGCCCCAATCTCTTCCTGCTAAAGATCAAAATCTATTTTAACTGCAAGTCAGTTAAAAGGAACTAACCTCAGGTCACTCTGAATCCCCCCCCTCCCCCCATTTAAAGAAGAAAGAAACTAAGCTTTGTGCTAAGTTTTCTATTTTATTTTACAGAGGGGTTGGAGGAAGCAAGGAGAAATTCCATGAAAACTTACAGAACAGGCCTTAAACCACTAAAAATAGTACTCATAAATGGGAAACCTGTCATGCACAATAAAACGTATAAATGTGAGGTACTCACCACATGTAATACTCTCTATCCGCACAGGGAGGCCAGACTGTGCTGCGGCAATTAATTTCAGGGCAACATAAAACTGTGTTGGACCGAAATAACCAACCCGCTTTGCACCACATAGTTCGGTGATCTGAAAACAGACAAGAAAAGCAACGCTGAAAACCCCATTTCATAACAGGAAAATGAGACAAGATATATGATGAAATCTCAAGAATCTCACAGTGTGGCCAACCAAAAAGTCCCTTGAGAACCTATTCCACCCCCCTATACTGATGGGCTTCTTTTCTCTCCAGTTTACAGGGAGGTTTTTAATTCAATCCATTAAGCTCTACCTACTCATGATGTTGCAGGACTGAGCAATTAGTTATTCCTCCTCTTTCAAAGATAAAAATAAGTTGACAA